>NC_088928.1:16157500-16170000 GCF_038396675.1 Hydra vulgaris
GTCTCTACATACAATCAGCCTTCCTACAACATTTTTTAAAACATTACCAAGAACATTTTTATAAAGCAGTCCAATAGCTTATATTAATATCATTCCTCTTTCATTTTCAACTATATATTCATTTCAACTATATGATATATTCTTTTCAACTATATGATATATTCTTTTCAACTATATGATATATTCATTTTTCTGCAACTAAAACATATGATATAGGCAAATCTCTGTTCTGAGGTTTCAGTTAAATTAACTCTTATTGTAATGGCCTAAAATTTGAAAGAAAATTTAATTAACTATAGGTGTTGGATTTTATGCTATTGAATAATTTCCAGATGCATACAATTTTAAACAAATTGATTTTGACTTTGAAGATTAAAAGTGAGATGAAATCGACTCAGGAAGATGTGTGAAAATGTGAATGGTTTTGTAAAATGGTAAAGCTAAATCAGTTAAACTTCTGAATTCGACTTTCAATGGTTACAAACCCCTTTTAATTGAGTAGTTGGCAGGGCTTATATGTTGTCTCTGAGCTTTAATGAAGACAAATACAAGTTTTTTGACTTACTCTTAAAGACATATTCAAATAATGGGCGGTGGAATTATTTTGTATAAATGCAAACAAAAAATGAAAAAAGCGTTAACATCAGTAGTTTCAAAGGAAAAGTTTTATAAATTTTTTTCTTTCAACAAACTGCATTTAACACTTAGTTGATTATTATCATTTAACACTTGATTTATGCCTAATCTATTTAGTGAAAAAAATTAAATGTTTGTGCTAAAACTATATTGGCATTAAGATTTTAGAAAGTCTTTAAACATTTTACTCATAAACTGTTAAATTGTACATATTTTATGCAGGTATGATTCCTATCAGGAATCATACCTGCATAATATATTTATATATATATATATATATATATATATATATATATATATATATATATATATATATATATATATATAATATATATATATATATATATATATATATATATATATATGTATATACATATATATATATATACCCCCCTCAGAATTAGGGTTAGCATTTGGCAATGCCAGCCAAAAAGTGTTTAAGATCAGCAAAAAATTGCCAACCTTGCTTCTATGTTTTATAGTGAAACCTTTGTATCAAATTTTTTTTTTGCCGACTTGATGCTGACCTCTAACACATAAAAATTGGCAAGTTGTTGCTGACCTTTATTTTCCTGATTCCGAGGGCTATATATATATATATATATATATATATATATATATAATATATATATATATATATATATATATATATATATATATATATATATATATATATATATATATATATATATATATATATATATATATATATATATATTGTATTACATTATATTATTATTATTATTATTGTTATTGTTAATAAATAAATTATGAAATGTAAGAACATTAAAATAATGTCAAATCTATCTCTTTATATAAGTTGAAGTGTTGATGGATAAAAATTGGAATTTGTTGTTTAATTTACCCAAAATTATGGATTCAAAAGTGACTTCTAAAGATCTTTTAATTATTACCGTTTTTAATAATAGATTTTAATAATAGTCATAGTAAATAATCTAATATTAATTTTGTTGATAATAATTGATTAGCCTATCTGCAAAACACTCCTAAGTCTATGTAAAATAAAAAAATAACTGTACTACTCATTGTTGGTAAAGAACTTTGTATTTTCTTTGTTTAATTATAGAAACAAAAAAACTTTTCATTGATCTAATATTAAAATAAACAATAGATTTCAGTATATAGAAAGTGAAAATGGAATAAACTCAAAATTTTTATTTTTGTAGCTTTTTGCAGATGGGTTCCTCATCTATTTATATTAAATTTTAATACTGTTTTATTTGACTTTTTAACTGTTGGCTTGCAGTTAATAAACATCTTAATTTTATTAGAAGTTTAATTAGTAAAGAATGATTCATGATAAATCTGGATGAATGAGAAAAGACTAACAAAATAATGCAAATAGCAAAGTCAGTAACTAAGTAACAGTCAGTAACAAGCACTAGCAAATAAGCAATAAGGTAGCAATAAGGTAACAGTTGGGTGGTTTTCAAAAATAAGTTAAACTTTTTTAGTTTGAAAAATGAATACAACTAGGATTTAAAAGCTATGTTGCTCACAAAGCTCTTTATGCCTCCAATATTATTAGAGACTTTCTGTCCTTGATTATCACTGTTTTACTGTTTCTATACTTTGTTATTAGTACTATATTTTACTTTTAGATTATTTAAGCGTCTAGCTCAATTAATCAACTCAACAAAAGATAAAGATATTGTTCTTGAAAAATTTCTTATTCTATTGCATGATAGCTTGAATGTTCTTTTACACCCAAAGACATCTTCTGAACTTCAATGTAATCCAAGCATGGTTGATTGGTTGTTGTTGGTGTTATCCACTTTGTTAGAATCATCAGGTTAATTTTTATTTTATTACTCTTGCATTATCACATACATGCTCGAATGATATTTTTTAATTCATTTATAAAATAGTATAAAAAAGTGTCGTATTCAACACTCAGAATAGCGGTCGGCATTTGGCGATTCCGACCTAACTGCTGGCCTGAGAGTATCTGAAGTTGGCATTATTTTGCTGACATAAGAATTTAAAACTTATGTTTATTTGCTAATTCATATAAATGAAAAAAGATGAAATGGGAGTTTTATTTAAATTCTAAATAAAGTAATATAAATAGAAATGAAAAAACAAACTTTTAATTTGAATTCTGAATAAAATTATTTAAAAAAAACTGGCTAAACAAAAATATTTATAAACAAAAAATATTATTTAAACAAAAATATTTTTTAAATTCTAAATATAATAGTTAGAATAAAAACTGAAAAATTTAAATTTTATTTAAATTCACAATAAAATAATTATAATAAAAATGAAAAAAAAAAGTTAAATATTCAAAAAAGTACAACGGAAAAGCCAATGTTTTATCTGAATTCTTAATAAAAACAATTCTGAAAATTAGACACTAAATAATCAGTCTCGAGTCTCTATTTATCGCCTGGGATCTCAGTACAATACCATACAATATTGGAATCAAAATTATGCGATACTGGTATCGAAAGTATTGGTAATGTTGGTATCGTATGGTATCATTTGGTATTGCTGTGATACCTTACAGTATCGGTATCAAGATCACTCGGTACTGGTGTCAAAAGTATCGTTAATATTGGTATTATTTAGTCTCGATGCAATACATTACAGTATCGATATCGAAATCACGCAATACTAGTATCGAAAGTATCGGTTATGTTGGGATTATTTGGTCTCGGTGCGATACCTTGCAGTATCGATATCGAGATCGTGCAATACTAGTATCAAAAGTTATCACTTATTTGGTATTGTTTTGTACCAATAGTATCATTTGGTATTGCAACTTGGGTCATCATGACAACTTGCATTTTATTTTTATAAACAATTAGTAATTTGAAATAGTAAATTCGTATTATTAATGAGATGTATATAACTGACTCATTTATTATAAAAGAAATTCTCAAAGATGGTTGTACGTGTTTATTATTTAATTTCTTATCTAGTATATTTGTTTTAATTTAAATAATTGTGTGGTATCACTTCTATATTTTAATTTCTCATCTGTTATCATTATTACAATTTTTTCTATCGTGATTAAAAGGAAAAAAAATATTTTGTTTAACATTTATTTCTATATTAAATTATTACAAATAATTAAATTATGCTAAACAGTGTGTAAGGGGCAGACAAAAAGAAAAATGGGTATTTGGGGTTACTACCCTCCCCCTTACCTAAGAAATGTCAAACTTTAAAATATTATTGATAAAGTTAAAAATATAAAAAAAATAAAAAATTGTAATTCAACATTTTATTATTTATATAACCATTCAATATATTTATTAGCAAACTATCGTATAACCTTTCTAAAATCGTTCAAAATGATCAAATGAAACAGTTGTTTTATTTAAAAAAAAGTAAATCTTATTTTTATATTTTTTTTGGTCGGACTACCCTCCTAACAGAATGACCTGGATCCACCCCTGCTGTGTGAAGTTTCTCATATCATTATTCCAACTCTATTGAATTTTTATTCCATTCAGGTAAAAATTTTATGTGCAGAATTAATCTCCAATGGAATAATTTTGCAACCATTAAAGAGAGTTTTCCATATAATTCTCCAAAGGGAATTGCTTGTGATGCAATCGTAAACGATTATTCTATACGAGTATTAGAAATGATTGTTCAAAGGGAATTAATTTTGCAACAGTCATTACAGTTATTTAAATTTAATTATTTGTGTGATATCGTATCCATATTTTAATCTGGTATCGTTACTTTAATTAAATCTCTTGTGGTATTGTAATTCTCACCTGGTCTTTTGTTCTGTGTTCAACATTCAACAACTAAACTTTATTTATAAACAATTAAAAGTATACTTTAGTTATTAAAGAAATTGAAATAATCCCAGATTAAAATCTTTTTTTATTAAATTCTGGGATTATTTGAAGCAAAATATAGGTAAGCACTACTTACTAAGTATTGTTTATACTTTATCTCAAAAGGTAATTGCCGACAATGCCAGGGAATAATCCTGAGATTGATTACTGGCAGAATTGTTTTTATATGTAATAACTTAACTCTCTAATGTAGTAGTTTGCGTGGCCAAGCGCATTAAATTATGGTCAATGAGTCCGGAGTTCTAAACTCAAGTCTTTTTGAAGGATTTAATTTTTTTTAAAATGCAGTTTATTTTTTTACATTTTTACATTATAACTATTATTGTTTTTTAACTATTTGGATTTAAAAAGATTTAATTTATTTGGTGGAACAATAATTCATAAATCAACTGATTTTTAGGGAAAATGCTCAAAGCACAGTGTGCTACCACGCGATACAAGAACATTTTTCTCGGTATCGACTTATACGATTCCGATTATCTAGTGTCTAAAATATATATATATATATATATATATATATATATATATATATATATATATATATATATAGAGAGAGAGAGAGAGAGAGAGAGAGAGAGGAGAGAGAGAGAGAGAGAGAGAGAGAGAGAGAGAGAGAGAGAGAGAGAGAGAGAGAGAGAGAGAGAGAGAGAGAGAGAGAGAGAGAGAGCAAGATAACGATTAACAGATGAATTGGGAAAACAAGATAAAAAAAGCGTCATTCAATGATCCACTCCAGATATGGCAACAATATTCCATTCCTATGAAGGATTTGAAATTTTTAGAGATAAAAAATAGAATCCCGAGTAAGAAAGTTTTGAGCACAATGAAGAGATGCAACCTTAGCAGATGCTAGTTTTGCAATGGATTCAATATATGGTTTTAAAAAAAGATCAAAAGTAAGAGTTAATCCTAGAAAACAAAATGTAGATGACTCATCAAGTACATTACCATTCATAAATATAGGAAGATCTAGATTTTTTGCAATAATGATTAGCTGAAAATAATTGAGTTTTATCTGAGTTAAAGTTCACCAGCCACTGAGAGCTCCATGCTGTAGCAGAGGTTAGATCTTTTTCAAGCTCAAATGCCCCTTCCAAGCAATCAGAGACTTTTGACTTCTTCAAGATGAGAGATTAAGTGTTTGTTAATTAAAGACTCAAAAACCTTACTAATGATAGTAAAAAGACTAATGGGACAGTAATTAGATGAGTCAGATTGCTCTCCAGAATTTTTGAAAATACATATAACAAATGCTGCTTTCCAGCAGGCTGGAAAACAAGACTCTGGGAAGACAAATAATTTTTACCCAAGGTCCCTCACGAAAGAAATCATGGAAAGTGTCCAAGTCATCTTTAAAGTAGTTGTAAGAGGTACGATGAGAGAGGGATTATGATGATGAAGAAGAATGAGATAATAGTTTTAAAGAGATCAAACTGTAATCGGAAACTGCCAGGGTGAATGTGGAAAAACTTTGCACTGATTAGGATCAGAAACAAAACACAAGTCAATTAGAGAAGGTAAATAATTTGTATTGTCTGGAAAGTGAGTTGTGGGCCTTAACACTTGCAGAATCACTGACACTAGAACCAAGTCATTCAGTGTGATGAGCGTTAAAGTCACCAACAGCAAGAATATTGGCTGAAGGATAAAGAGAAAGGGCTCGGTGATCAACAATAACATTGAAAAGAGTGCAGTCTTGAGATAAAGGAGAACAATATAGAATAAAGGTAAAGATGATAGAGTGATGTGGTGCTAATATATATATATATATATATATATATATATATATATATATATATATTATATATATATATATATATATATATATATATATATATATATATATATATATATATATATATATATATATATATATATATATATATAAATAAATGATAGATTTAGAGAACTTGGTGATGACGATGGTTTTTTATGTTTTATAGTTTTTGCTACTTCAATGATTTTTTAAGTTAGTTAAATAACTTTACTCAAAGCACAGATAGTACTTAGTACACCATTTAATAGTCCAAGCATTTGTCTCTCTACTATTAATAAACCCTAAGCCATAACAAAAGGCTCCAAAATCCCCCTCGAAAATGCACACCAAAAGTACAAACAGGGTTGCCATCCATGCGCAACATGGTATTGTTACTTCTTTGATATTTTACAGCTATTGATGGAGTCAGCCTCTCTGAGAGTTACCCCAGAGTTTGGCAAACCTGACCATCAGCTGGTCTCAGAACCATTTAAATGAGTTTTAGAGCTCTTGTTAGGAGATAATAGAATGAGTTGTTTAGTCTAAAAAAAAGGAGAAACAAGCAAAGCCCGTGCAAAGAGTCAAGAAGGTTCAGCATTCAACATCCTAAACTGAAAACAATGTATTATAAATACATCTACAGCAGCCTAATAGATGAAGAATAGGTGCGAAGCTAATCAGTAGATAGAATCTGTTTACCCTTTATATTTTTGCCTAATAGACCTTCTACAAGACAGTAGCCAAATGCATTTATTGTCTCCCAAGATGAATATTTTTATTGATATACCACCTCTAGCTTTTACTCAACTAATAGCCCGAAGATGGTTCTCTGACTCAACACACCCTGTGGATGTGTTAATTCAGAGTATCAAAGGCAGCAGGACATTATTTTAATTTCTAATAAAATGATGAATGAAATGAAATGGCAAAGCGAAAGTTTTATTCTAAATAAAGTAATTAAAATAAAGTTGGCAAAACTTTTATTTATTTTTTTTACAAAAAAGAAAAATTTGACAGAAAAGTCAGAGAACTGGGCATTTGTTTTTCTGTCAATTTTCTGTTAAATTTTTGCATGTTGGTTGGTCAATGTCAATTTTCAAATTTTTGTGTTGACCTGATGCTTACCTAAAACAGTTTTAGGTTAGCAATTTTATGCCTACCTCATTTTCCCTAATTCTGAGGGCTGCATATTGCAGGTTAGCACTCATGTTTTATAGGAAAGGGAGTGGAATGCTTAGAGAAAAAGTCACTTTTTATTTTTATTGAATTTTGGTGATTATAGTATAGTTGACTACTAGAAAATTTTAAAAAGATTCTTTTAATTTATTAACCAAAACTTTGTGCTTAATTACCGATGGCCACTTTATACTTCTTAGTAAATCAGTGGAAATGTTTAACAACATTATGTCAAGGTCTTGAGCTTAAAATTTTTTTTTACTATTTTTATTTTATGTGTTTTTGTACCGTCATGCGGGTTATGTACCGTCACACTTGAGATACCCGGGGTTTCTTGAACTCAAAGAAATAAAATGTTTATTTATTTTTTATAGAGTTATTTGGTATGAAAGTAAATAAGTTAATTATACACTTACTCAAATCAAGTAACATAAAAAAAAAAGGTTAAATTTTTTTTATCAAAAAAATATTTTTCAAAGGAAACTACAATAATGGTAAAAATTTAAAACTTTTACCATTATTGTAGTTTCCTTTAAAAAAAACTTTTGTCAGTCCAGACACAACCAAAAAAGATAAAAATTATTTGACAACATTTCTTAAAAGGGGTATCGGTTGCTACAAAATTTAGCAATTATAATTGTCTTTTATTTTTATTATTTTGATAAAAAAATTGTATTTATGTTTGAAGTTTAAGATTACTTGAACCCAAATGTCATTGTAGCAGCTTATGTTTGGAAATGATTAAATTTGTTTTCTATTAACATTAAACCCTAAAGTGTAATAATATATTTAAAAGGAGTTGATATATCTGTTATTTTAACCATTTTTTAATATTTGTTAGGTTATAAAATGTATACCTAAATAATGTTGATGGTTGGTTAAAGCTATTGTTATTCACCTTCTTGCGTATACTTCGTGCTATCATAACTTGTTCTACCAGAATGGTTTGCAGATATAAAAGAAAATTGGGATCTAAAGCTTACAAAGACCAATCAAAACTTAGAGCAAGCCTGTATTAATATTAAAGTGGAGCTATGAGTCAACGATTTGCTGAAAAACAATTTAGAATAAGCCATTCCAGCATTAAGAAAGCTCTTCTATCACCTTACTATCACAAAGAAACATGCAGGGCATACTATTTGAGAGATTTGCCGGAAACTTTAAAAGGGTCAGGGCTGCAATAACACAACAAACAGTCACAGAATAATTTGATCATCTAGATAATGAAACAGAAAATGTACCAGCAGAAAACATTTGGAGTTTTGACGAGAATAATTTAACAGATGACCCTGGGGAAAAAAAATGTATCCTGAAAAAAAGAGTAAAATACCCTGAAAGAATTATCAATAGTTCCAAATCAGCAATTTTGCTTATGTACTCTGGTAATGCAGCTGGAGAATTGCTAGCTCCTCATGTGTACTACAAGGCTGAGTCACTTTATATCATATGGACAGAAGGTAGCCCACCTGACAAAAAATATAATCGCTCCAAAAGTGGGTGGTTCGAGAATAACTCATTTAAAGATTGGTTTGTTAGTTTGCTACTAGCAAGGCTAAAAAGGCAATCTGGACAAAAGTTGTCATAAGCGATAATCTCAGTAGTCACATTAATGTCAATATTTTAAAACTTTGTGAAGACAATGATGTTCGCTTTATTGGGTTACCACCAAATTCAACACACCTTACCCAACCACTGGATGCAGCCTTTTTCAGGCCAATGAAGATGTTGTGAAGAAAAATATTATCTGAATGGAAAGTGGGTCCTGGAAAATGTGCAACCACGCTTAATAAAAACACTTTCCCTTCTCTGTTAAATCGCCTTCATAAATCAATTCAAACAAATTGTGCAGAAAATATAATGTCTGATTTCAGAAAGACAGGGATATATCCTCGCAATCGACAAGAAGTGTTAAAAACTTTTCCACAAATGATTGTTTCCCTAAGGAGATCGAATAAGAATGTCAGTCAATCATTTCTTGGCTTTTTGAGAAGATCAAGAAGTGCTGATATTCCAACTATGAAGCATGTGAGAAGAAAGTTGAATGTTCCAGCAGGAAAAAGTATCAGAAAAATGATTCATGAGATGTTATTAAAACAGATGCGCCAAGTATAACTAAAGGAACTACCAGTACTATTCGTAGAGGTAGAAATAAAAGAATTGCTCTACATTAAAATAAAAGAATTGCTCTACAAGAATCTAGCTTCAGAACAAAATGATGACAGTTCAGATAGTGAAAATGAACAAGCCAACTTAGTTGCAGGCGATGTTATTAAAAGTAGCAGAACAAATAGTAGCGATGAGAATTTATCTGCCAATGACAACATAAGCAAAAGTTTAGATCTGGACAACACGGAAAAGGTAAAACTCAATGTTAATGAGTATGTGCTAGTAGAATTTGATAAAAAGTTATTTCCTGGTCGCATTGTAAGTGTTAGTATGGAAAATTTCTTTCTACAATAACGATGAAATAAAAAAGAATATCAACAAATCAAAACCGGTATCGTTTAACAACAGAGGTCTTTTTAAAATTGCAGAGCTTGACAATTAATGTACTAGTACTCCTAGTACTAAGTATACTACAACAACAGTATACCAGATCTTATTATACTTTAACATTATTTGTATTATTAATTCATTTAAATTGTTTTGTTAACAGCAGATGTCTTTTTAAAAGTGCAGAGCTAGGCAGTTATTGCACTTATACTCCTAATACTAAGTATGCTCGACAACAGTATACCAGATCTTTGTACTTAATCATTATTTGCAATATTAATTTGTTTAAATTGTTTTTCTTTGTATGGTATTTTTGTGACATTCAATAAAAACTGATACTTTTTACACTATGGGTTCAAGTAGCCTCACAACAGGGGCTACTTAAACCCAAATTTAACCCCCCTAAAAAGCGGGGACCGAAGTCCACCCAAATATTTTTTACTCTATAATCATCATTACTAATTCACAAGTCCATGAATTAGCAACAACAAGTTTTTTTTACATTGACATAAATATGAGAGAGAACCACAAACATCAAACATGTATCAAATTTGGGTCCAAATAGCCCCATGACGACCTTATGACAGTATTGTTTTAATAGGTGATAACAAGTCTCTTTTTACTGGGAGAAAAAAATACCATTAAGTGTTTTAATATAGAAAATAAACTCCAACTAACATTGGCATCAAAATTTTATTTGAAGAACGTGTTGAGGTTTTAAGTAATTAAAAAGTTAAAATAGTTTTTGTGTTTGTGTATTTATGTTTTAATTATTTAATTTTTGCTATTTTTATATAAACTTTTTATAAGTAAATAAATTTAAGTTATTAAATTTTTTTTTTTAATAAATGCTATGTTTTATATTTTAGTAAATGCATTTGTTTTATTTTTATCTTTTTTTTCTTCCAGATTCTAAAGTTTATGGCTACTTAAGTCCTTGGGAATATCTATGTTTGCCAAAATCTGTTTCAGATGATTCTAATTCTATGGATAGTAATACCTTATCCTCAGAAAAATTGAAAAAGCAGATGTTTGATAAATTGCCAAAAAATTATTTTACGCACTCAAAGGAAACTAAGGAAACAGATGAAGTAAGTTTTGTGAGTTTAAAGAAAAAATTATTTCTCTTTTCTTTTACATTTTATCATAGTTTATCTCTAAATGAAATTGTTTTGTTTTAGAATCCATCAATAAATGAAGAAGATTTTCAAAAACTTTACATGAAGTCATCAAGTCAAGAATTTAATAATGGCTTTTTTCTTGAACAACCGTTTTTCATACAAAGATGTTTAGCTGTACCTACTTTGAAAGTGTTAATGGAATTTATATCTTCTAAAGTAATCAGCGGAAATCTCCATCAATTGACCCTGGCCTGCAAAGTAGTTTTGAAATTCTAAATGATAAAACAGTTTTTAGTTATTATAAATTACTTCTCTACCCTTTTACTAATTTGATTCAGGTCAATAAATGACTAATAAATTATGTAAGGAGATGGTCAATATATGGCATGTAATTTTGATACACTTTTTATAAAACAAACAACAATAAGTGCCATGTATGACAACAAATGACATTTAATGTTAATGCACTGTATGTAAGGTAAACATTAAGGCATGTAATATAATGTTGACACATGTCATGTAAAGCAAAGTTTAATGTTGAAAATATGTTGATACACATCATGTAAAGTGAAGGTTAATATATACTTCATGTAAGGTGGAGATTAATGTATGCCATGTAATGTTGATAACTTCATCTAAAGTTTAATGTATGACAAGTAATAATAGGTTATATGAAAATTTATTATTACATGTCATACATTTAATATGACATGTAAATTTATTATAAATATAAAGTGAAAATTAATGTATATTTCATGTTAGGTGAAGGTTAATGTATGCCATATAATGTTGATACACTTCATCTAAAGTTAATGTATGGCATGTAATAATAAATTAAACAAATTTATTAATAAATTTATCAATCAATATTGTAAACAATCACAGTTGACATTAAAATATCACAAAAAAATTTTCAATATTTTTTTTTCTTTTTTTATTTATTTTTTCTTTTTTATTTTTTTTCAAGATTTTTTTAAGTATAAAAGTAAAATAAAATTTGTAAAAAAAATTTTTTATTTGATTTTTTTATTAAATTTTTTTTATTTTTTTATTTATTATGTTTGCATTTTTATTTGCATTTATTTGTTTGTACATTTTTTTATGTTTAGGTTTCTTCATTAATTTTAGCAAACTGTCACAGTATAGTTTACTTGGAAGACGTTTTATTGAGTGAACATCTCAAGATGCTTCTTACACCTTGTTTGGTATCTAATACAAAACACTGGCATCTCCTTGCCATAAACACACTTGTTAATTGTTTTCTCAATCAAAAATCCTTTTGTGATGATAAAAAAGTAAATTTATTAAATGATGAAAAAGTAGACAATTCAATGACAGAAAAAAAACAAAAAAAGAAAAAAAAAATTTTTGAAAAAAAAAAAAATCAAGAAACCAGAAATTTTTTAAAGCAGCTTTTAGAAATAACAGAAGGAAAAATAACTGACAAAAAAAAAGATTTGTGTAATAGCTTAGCAAAGG
>NC_088928.1:16175000-16177500 GCF_038396675.1 Hydra vulgaris
TATATATATATATATACATATATGTATATATGTGTATATATATATATACACGCAATATATATATATATATATATATATATATATATATATATATATATATATATATATATATATATATATATATATATATATATATACAGGCCTTGGCAGGAGTAAATGAGTGCAATATATATATATATATATATATATATATATATATATATATATATATATATATATATATATATATATATATATATATATATACATACATACATACATACATATATATACATACATACATATATATATAAATGTATATATATACATATATTTGTATTTATATATATACATATATATATATATATATATATATATATGTATGTATATATACATATATGTATATATGTGTATATATATACATGCACTATATATATATACAGGCCTTGGCAGGAGTAAATGAGTGCGAGAGCAGAGAAAAGCTCTTCTAAAATGAACATGGTGAGCCATGCGAGCTACTCCTCTAAACAGTTTTTTACAAGAGCTTTTGGTTTTTGGATGATCTATCTGTTTATTCATTAAAAACTTATTTAATACAAAATTTGGTTTTATACTAGGGGTGTTCAAAAAAAAAATTTCAAAATGCGAATACACATGAAGCCAAATTTGGTGTAAATATTAAAAAAATACAATTGCAAAAAAAAAAAAAACAATTGCAAAAAAAAAAAAAATACAATTGCAAAAAAAAAAAATACAATTGCAAAAAAAAAAATACCCTAAAATATTAACATTTATCTTGTGCTCAAGCAGCAAAATACCCTGAAAAATGGCCTAAATAGTTCCCAGGTAATTTGGTTTTGAGCGCAAGGTAAATCTCAATATTTTGTAAATTTTTTTTACTTATGTGCCCATAATAGTCCAATAATTTTTTTAGATTGTTGTGTACTCTGGTTTTTTCATAATTATTGTTTAAAATTAAAAAGATTTTGTAGAATTTATGCAAAAAAAATTTTTTTTTTTTTGCGTAATTGTGCAAAATGATTATTTGTGTATTTGCGAAATCTTTTTTTAATTTAAACAACAATTATATATATAACCCTCGAAATTAGGGTCGGCATTCGGCAATGCCGACCTAACTGCCAACCTGAAAGTGTTTGAGGTTGGCAAAAAATTACCGACCTCGTTTCTATGTTTTATGGTAAGACCTTTGTATCAAAAAATTTTTGCCGAAAAAATTATTGAGATTTACCTTGCGCTCAAAGCACAATAATTTAGGTACAATTTTGGGCATTTTTCAGGGTATTTTGCCGCTTGAGCACAAGGTAAATGTCAATATTTTTTTTTTTTTTTTGTAATCGTATTTTTTTTATATTTACTCTAAATTTGGCTTCTTGTGTATTTGCGTTTTGAAATTTTTTTTTTTTTAAACACCCGTATTTTAAACTTGTTACAAGTATATGTTTGCAACATTAATGTTACAAGAATATATACATGACAGGTTTTCACACTAGTTATTCATTTATTTAATAACAACATTACTTGTTTGATAAAAAATTTGACAAAGAGCGATAAAAGTTTTACTGCTTATAAAAATGTTTAATATTTTCTTATCTAAAATAGAATGCAGCTATTTAAAGAATTATTGTAACAATTAAAAATTCCACAATAAAAGTAAATAATATATTAAAGTAATTAGAAGTCGTCTATAAAGTACATACGCTCATAGGGGAGAGGGGGGAGGTCTTCAAAAAGCGTACAAAAGCATGGGGAGGGAGGTAGGTTTCAGTTAAAAAGTATGTACTTCGATTTTTTAATTTATAACAATTAACCAGCTAATCAATAGAAAAGTTAAAGTTCTGACTAAAGATCCTAGTTTGCCAACATAAAATGATGTATGATATAGGGAGTAGAGGGTATAATTTCCCTCAATGGACACACATTCATTCAAAAGTTATGACCATGCAAATTTACCTAGCCCCCAAAATGAAGGGGGGTATAAATTTTGCATGGTCATAACTTTTATAATTTACAATATTTTTCTCTGAAATTTAAAATCTGTTGAAAAATTTAAATTTAGTTTTAGATAGTTAAGTTGAAAATAATACTTCATTAGTGCCTTCACATTTAGGCAGGGGGAGGGGGGATAAGCATTTCAAGGCTTTTTGTTCCCAGGCCTCTGCTACCTAATTTTTTGCAAGGCCTTCTCATTTGGCATAGGTATAAACATACTTAAGTTCGGAGTTTGCACAATATATGAAAGTGTCCTATCTGGAATATCAAAAAATCCTACAGGCGCCCATGCATGCATGCCACCCCTTATATACTGGCCCTGAGTAAAACAATTTTCTGGCAACCTATTTTTTGAGTTAACAAAAAACAGGTTTTAGCAGTGCCGTGGGTAATTCCTTAAATTAGTAGAAGGGCACAAAATTCACTGCTTCAACCCCCCCCCCCCCCCTCAATTAAGGGGTATTGGTAGCCTACCATTGGCACTAGGTTTTAGGCTTTGTTTTCAATATTA
>NC_088928.1:16182500-16207500 GCF_038396675.1 Hydra vulgaris
CCAAATGCTGTGCATCCCATCGTATTTGGTATAATTGTTACATTAACAGATCTGTCAAAGACTCAAAGTTTTTCAGATGCTTTTGTTAATGCGTTAGTTTTTGTACTTCAGCAGCGAGTAGAGCATTTTGAGTGGAAAGGAGATTTGTCAGTACTTATTAAATTATTGCTTTTGCAAAACTCAGAATTTTTCCCGAAGTTTGTGGCGGCTGGTTTGTTAAAAAAACTTTTTTTTTGTTTATTTTTTTGTTTTCTGTGGAAGTTTTATAAACATACATATTTTTTTGTTTAAATAAAAACCAAAATAATGTAGTTTTACAAAAATATTTTGTAAAATAAAGTATATATTATATAGTATATATATATACTGTATATTATACCTATATACTATACATTATATTTATAATGTGTGCAGAATGAGACAAATGAGTTGCAAAGAAAAAAGTTTTCAGCTATGTGTTGTTCATATACATATTATACATAATGGGTGTAATATCATAACAGGGGTGGTAAAATTTATGGGTAGTAATGTAACAACATTGTGCACAGTGGGCCAGCTATGGACAAAAGTCAAAATTTTGATGTGCTCCATTATTTCTAAATATCATATACAATGTTATTTATGTACTTAAATTTTTTTTTGCAGTTTTATTATATTTGTTGTTAAATAATTCTTAATTATCTTTCCAGAACGACTTGATAATAATTTGTTGAGAAGTTAACAATTTTTTATAATTTTGTTTACATTGTTACACAGTTCTTTTTTAATTATTTTTGCATAACAACAGTATTGATTGCTATTTTAATTCAACATTTAAAAGATAATACTTAGCTACAGTTATGGATGCCAATGTCATTTTATGCCAATATTAGAATAAGCATAATCCGAAAGTTTAATTTTATTACTTAAATGTGCCAAATTAAGTCTTTTTTGGGGCAGGTTAGGGCAGCAAATGAATGGTCATACGCTGTTTTTTAACATGTAAGCAAGCCAAAACACTTAGTTTTATGGACATAGACAGTCGTATTCAAGCTGCACATTGATTACAATCTGGTTTCTATTGTACCTAAATTTGCATAATGACAACCTATTTTTACATTAACGTTATTTTAACAGATTTTTATTAATGCTATGTACACTATATTTAGCGGGTATATTAAAATGATCTTGCCAAATTAAGTAAATAAAGACCTAACATTTAATTTGCTATTAATTTTGTTTATTTAAAGTGAAAACCAACTATTATTTAATACAGCAAACTGTATTAAATAATAGTTGGTTTTTGGTATCTTGTTGTTTGTTATCATGGTGTTTGTTATCTCGATGTTTGTTTTATTGATGTTTGTTATCTAAATTTTGTTATCATAGTTTTTGCTATCTTGGTGTTTGTTAACTTGATGTTTGTTATCATGGTGTTTGTTATCTCAATGTTTGTTTTTTTGATGTTTGTTATCTTGATGTTTATTATCTAAATTTTGTTATCATGGTTTTTGCTATCATGGTGTTTGTTAACTTGATGTTTGTTATCATGGTGTTTGTTATCTTGGTGTTTATTATCTTGATATTGAACTAAACACATTGTTTTTTTTTTCAAATGTTACATAAACTATAGAATAAATTAAATAACGCTAATAAACAAAATGTTTAGATTAAGAATAGTTGGAAGAAACTGTGATTGAAACCTCATTTTATTGTTCTGCATCACGTTAAGTATTTATTATAATATAAATTTATATTTTTTACAAGTTTTACTGTCTTTTTCATAAGGTGGTTTTAAACTTATATGCGATGCAATTGTTTTCCATTGCAAAAAAGAAATCAGTTGGGTGGATGCTTTGCAGCAATCACCTGTAATGCATGAATTGTACATAAATGAAATCAGTCAACTTACTAAAAAAAATCTTGACCATGAAGGAACAATGACTGATAAATTGGAAAACTTTGCTCCTTATGGTAAGTTTTAGTTATTTTGGATTTAAATGAGTGCTGAAAATTTTTTTTAATGATATGGATTTATTTTTTTGTAAGCACATATTACAACAGAAAATATCGGTTTTATGGAACATAACCTATTTCACATAAAATGGATTTTTAATTATTAGACATATAGTGACCCGGTATATTTAAAAATTTGACAATTGAATTTTTAACATTTGATTTCAATTTTTAATGTTTGAAAAAGTTTCAATACTTTTAACCATTAAAATTAGTTTCTAGTCTCACAGAAAATAATTAATTATAAATAAATAGCTATATAAGCGTAAGAGTTTAGGTTCTTTAAGAATTTTTTTTTTTTACTTTAGAACAAGGTTATACTCATTTGTGAACCAAGGTTTAAAAAAAAGTTATTATGGTAGGAACCTAGATTTAAGAAAGATTTATATTGTTACAGAACCAAGGTTTATAAAAAAGATTTATAATGGTCTCAATAGCATTTAGATAAACAACATGCATTTCCACCAAAGATAGAATATATATTTTAAGCCATTATTTTTAAAATCAAAAATTGCAAAATGTAAAGCTTTATTTATTTATAACCTTTGTCATATACATCTGCTAATAAAGGTTACAAAAACTGATTATTATTAAAAGGTAGGTGTAACCTCTAGAGAAGTGATTACAACAGTAACTGAAATTTATACATAATTAACAATCCTCTTAACTCAATTTCCCAAAAACTATTACTGTATACATCTCAACTAATGCTGCATACATATAACTAATACTGTATACAACTAATACTGTATACATGCAGCTATATATAAACATTCATATCTAGAATATTAAAAATAATGTCACAATAAAAATGCTTATCTTGAGCAGATGTAAATGGTATCAAACTACTGTCCATTGATTTGCAATGAAAATAGTCACACGCTAAGCCTGGGCATCTACTTATGTATCAGTTTACCTATTTGTTGTGAAGTTTGAATTTTCTGACTATTCTCTAATGTAATGAATGTTCATTCATTCATTCATTTAGCATCTCATTCAACTCTTTGTTCTTTAGTGCTCTTTTTTTCCCCAAGATTCTTTAATCTTATTTCTGATCAAATTGATTAAGTATTGTTCTCATTGGTAACTTTAATGCTCATTATCTGGAATGGCTTGATGAATGGCTTGGCTCTAAAGGAATTCCAACATGGAATGCTGACACTAAAGCTCAAAAATTTTATTTTTTTTGATGTCTTACATAGACAATTAATTTTTTGACTTGTTTTTTGACAACCTAAATCATCTTTGCTCCTTGATTTTTTTTATCTTTTTCATCAGAACAACATTTCTTAGAGCAAACATATTTTTATCATTGTATGAAATTGACACAAAAAGCATTTAATTTGAATCAATGGTTTGACATTTAAACATCATTCTACTTCGATTATTTGATTATTTTATCTCAGAAGTTTCTAGAAACTTTGAAAATAAATTTTAATAGTTTCATTTACAAACAAAAGCCTAACATTCCATCTCTTAAGTCTAACATTCCATCTCTTAAACATTGGTCTGATCTTATCAATTACAAGAACTATTTGTAAAGAACCTTTCCCATAATTTATCTCTTGAATATAATTATCCCATTTGTCCTGGCATTCAAAAAAACAGGTTAATACATTGTTAGACATCAAAGTTATTCTAGCTTCCATTACTAAAAGTATTTTTCTCTTAATTGCGTCTGATAAAAGTTGTTTTTTATTTCAGAAAAGGTCCAAAAATGCATCGTAAACTTAGTTGGATCTGCGCTCACTTCTTAATGTTGTAAGGTTTTTTTTTAAGTTTTCTGACAATTGTCTAAATTGTTTAAAATTTAAAATAGTCGAAATTCCTTTCATAAGTTTTTTGAATTTTTTAAAGTCAAACAAACAAAAAAGTCCAGCAACTTAGGAACTAAGTTCTTTTGTTGAATTCAAATTATTTGAGTTTTATATATCATACTCAATGTTTCTGCTTTTGAAAAATGTAAAATCATGTTGTTTACAATCTCAATCCTTCTTTTATTGTTCTTTTAATTCTACTAGTTCCCAACTCTTTGTATTGTTTTATTCCAAAGTTATTCAAGATTATTCAACTGCATGACATAATTATCATCATACCTGCATTTTATATATTATAAATGGCTGTCATGTTATTTAATCTTTTTTAATTATTACAATTTAAGGCTGTAAATAGTTTAGACTGATAAAAAATTTTCTACTTTGTCTTATATGATTTACATTTTTCTTATTTTCATTTTGCAGCAAAAATAGTACCTGCTGGAGCAGCTGTTTTATTGGTTGATAAATCTCCTCTCAGAAGATCAAGATTTGCAGCATATGGACATCAATTCCAGGAATCTGAAGACACCTGGTTTCAGCTTCATATTACATTTCCAGTTCATATATTGTTAAAAGAAATCAAAATACATATGCATCCTTCGTGCTTGCAAGGTTCTTAATTTTTGTTTAAAAAATTTTGTTTAAAGATGTACCGAGGTTTTAATAAACTTTTGTTTAATTTCTTTTTTCTAGGAGGACCTTCTCTGGTTATGGTTGAATACAAGGGAATTTCTGACAGTTTTAATCCTGCATCAACTTTTTTGGAAACAAGTGGATTGCTTTTAATTCAAATACATTTTACAGAGGGCATTATTTGCAAAGTAATTTATATTATTTAAGAGTGTTACATTGTTTTAAAAATTTGTTGTTTTGATATTATCACAACTTTAATTTTGTGGTTGTTATAGTGCTGTAATTCAAAATAGTTTTCAAATGTTTCATATCAATTTTTTACATTTATAAAATTGAATTATAAACTGTTAACCCCTTTACATTTTTTTAACCCTGTTAACCCCTTAAATTTTTTTCTCCTTTTTAATATTCCTTAGATCAATTAAGAAAAAGTAACAAAAAAAAAAAAAGTAAACATCATGAACAGTTTATTAGATGCATTAAGTATTTTTATACCATTTCTTGTCACTTTTTAATGTAAGTGGTTAATATCGTCTTGATCAACAATAATGTTGATCAACTTCATCAACCTTTGTTATATAGATCAACACCAGCAGGTATTATCTTTGCTTTACCAGATCTTGTTACTTCTGTGACACTATTTTTAATGCATGTGGTTAAAAAATATGTTATTTTTGTTAATAGTATATATTTAATGTTATTAAATTATCCATACATTTTAGGTATATATTTTATATACTTATTAATTACAGTAATTAGCTATATATGAAAAGATGTAAGCTTTTTTGAAATTTAGTTTTATTCAGACAGACTTTAATATCCAAAATTTCGCACATTGTACATTTTTTGTACATTTTTGCAAAATATCAAAACAACATTATGGTAAATAAATCTTTAAATTTTACCATAATAATTATAATAATAGTATAAATGTTATCAAAATAATCAGGTGATAGTATAACTATTATCCAAAAAATATTATTATTATCAATAGCATAATACACCTATATTGTTAAAAAATAACTAAATAAAATTCACATCACATTCACAACAGCATAACAATAGCAACAGATGAGACTTTCACAACCTTCACTCTCCTCCTCTCAAAAACAACTAAAAAGCGCTATGTTTAGCAATATAGTTATGCTTAGAGATATAAAAAATGTTTAATTTTTATGGATTTAATGATTTTTTTTTTACTTGTGTGTGTGTTTCAGCATAAAAAAAAAAGCTTTACATTAAAAAGTTAGTTTTGCTTCATAGTTATAAAAGTTGTATTTGACAATAACAGTTGTTATTGGTTATAATAAAAAAAAATTAGTTCACTTAATAAATAATTTTAAAATGGTTTAAAAATTGATATAATAAATATTAATATATTGATGTACATTTACTGAAATATTGATATCATTTAAATGGATAAAATAAATATTTTTTCTTTTAATAATTGCACTATAATTATATACATTCACTTTTTATTTCCTTTAGGAGTTGCGATTGCACTTAAATAGACCATCAGGTTGTGATAACTTAAAACTTAATCTATTGGAATTGTTTGGAAGGTCGATTTTTACTATTATGGACAAGGGACAAAAATTTAACTTGTAAGATGTTATTCTATTCTTATTATATGGAATTGTTGCGTACATTTGTGTAAATGTATTGATAATTTAAACTTATGAACTTATGAACTTATGAAAATAAGAGATTAAAGTAAACTGGTAAGATATAATAAGAGAATAAAGTAAACTGGTCTGCTGGTTTTGATATCTTGGTGATACAGTTTAGTTAGTTGGTCGGTCTGAAGAAGTATCAAGAGCAAAAGGTGGGCCTTGGCCAAGTTTAAAGAATTATATTTACATATAGCAGCAAGAGGTGCATTATTAAAGAATAAAAAATGTTTTATGCCACATCTGTTCAAAGTGTCGGCTTAAATGTAATGGTACAAATAAAGATAGGAAAAGAACTGGGCATCCCTGCAAAACATCAAAGGAGGAAGACAAGTCAATTATACTCTCATGCAAACAAAATAGATGATTAACAGCCCAAGAAATAACATCTAACTTTAATGCTGCTCATGATAAAACTATTTCAGAAAGAACTGTAAGATATCGCTTGAAAACTGTTGGCTTAAATGGTAGAGTAGCTATTTGAAAACCTCCTCTCAATGCAATAAATCAGAAAAAGAGGCTTCAATGGGCTCTAGCACATTCAAATTGAACAGATACAGACTGGCGAAATGTATTGTGGACAAGCAAATCCAAGTTTCTTGTTTTTAGAACAAAGCGATGGATTTATGTGCGATGAACAGCTACTAAAAAATTTCATCCAGAGTGTATACAGCCTACTGTCAAACATGATGGAGGTTCAGTAATGGTGTGGGGCTATTTTGCTCTAATCAGGTTGGTAATCTCGCTAAAATAAATGGAATTTTCGATTAAATCAGATATCTTAAGATATTACGTAGACATGCCGTGCCTTGTGGAAAGCGTTTAATTAGCCACGGGTTCACCATGCAACAGGATAATGACTCAAAACACACATCTAAGTACTGTACAAACTATTTGCACAAAAAAAATAAGCTTGCGGAGAACTCAAAATTATGACATGGCCCCCACAATCCCCTGATCTTAACCTAATGGAGTTACTATGGGAACAACTAGATTGTGAGGTAAGAAAACAGTGTCATCAACAACTCATTTGTTGTCAATTTTACAACGAGTGCAAAATATTATTTCACCAAATTTATTTAGATAGATTAAATAAACATATGCCAAAATTTGTTTGTGCAGTAAGGAAAGAAAAGGGTGGATATTTCGAGGGAAAAAGCCAACAGCTTTTGTTGGTGTTATATTGCATAAACTTGTTTATTTTATTACGGATTAGTTTGTAATTGTTTGTAATGATATTTGGTTAATTGTAATTAGTTAACTTGTTTTTTTATATAATTTTTTTACAAAAAACAGAGTGACCGGAAACTTTTGCCGGGCAGTGTATATATACACACATATACACACACGAATATCTTTGTATATTTAGCCCTGCATAAAATGTCATTGATGGTGTTATACTATAATAGCTATTTTAGTATGGCATTTAGTACTTTAGTGGGGACTTCAGTACATGCATCAGATGTGGATTTGGGCAGGTACTATTTAGATATAAAGGACTATTAATACAGCAAAAAATTTGCTTATAAAAAATTTGAAGTTAGTATCAGGATTTTAAAACTTTAAGCAAAACTTATATTTAACAAATAAAATATTAAACACTAGCTGTCAAGATTGCATAAAACAAGTCAGTATTGATTTTTTTTAATTAAAAAATTTGTAAATAATAATTTAGAAAGAACCTTATAATTCTTTCAAATAAAATATGAAAGTTGATCCTATCATCTTGGGATGATGATTAACTAAAGAAATGAAAACAAAAAAAGTAAAAAAAAATTGAATGAAAAAATAGAACTATTCAAATTTGCAAGCAAATTAAAATTAAAACTAATACAAAATCAATAGTCCTTTTAACTGAAATTATTTAAAAATTTTACTTAACCATTTTATAAACACTTTAAACTCTTATTCAAGTTAAAATATTGTTAAAAAATGTATTATTATCTTAAGAAAATCAAACAACACACTTGTATTTTTGAATTTAATTAAACTTCATAGGAATTAAACTACACTTCATAGGATACCTATTTGAATTAGAGACAACTTAAGCAAAAGAAACTAAGCAAAAAAATAGAAGTAATAATTAATATCAAAATCAACAATTCAAAAACAATTTAAATCAACTTTAAACAAAGAAACATGGAAATCACATCAGCAATGACACTTTAAACAAAGAAACATTGAAAATTGAAAATATAGATTAGTAATATAATGATAAATAGAAGAATATTATAATATAGAGTATAAATTTATATGATAGATAGAAGAATATAGAATATAAAATAAATTTATATAGAAATATGAAAAATATAATCTAGAAAAATACCAATAAAAAAAGAAAACATCTTTTGTACAAAAGTACAAATATTGTCAAATAACCTTAAAAATTTATTATAAACATTTAAAAGTTAATAATCTTGAAAATTTTTTATTTAAATTTAATATATAAAAGTTTATGTTTAATTTTTATGGTCTAAAAAAAATTAACAGGGCGAGGGTTATAATGAGCTGTGGATGGTCTGAAATAAAAGTTAATAAAGATTTAATAGAAACTTAATAAAGAAAAAAAAAAAATAAGCCTGTTTCCATTTATTTTGTAGAAGTTTTCAATTTTACAATTTTTATTTTCTACCACTTACTAAAAATTATAGAAATAAATGACTAAATTAAAAAAAAAGAAGTATAGAAGTGGTCACTGTGGAATTCACTTACCATGACCCGTAATATATACAAGTCATGGTAAATCCATTATTCCATATATTTTAAAGTTCCACATTCTATATTTTATTTAGATGGGCACTAATGTCTGAACTGCTGATAAATAGCGGTTCACGCAACGGCTACAAAAGCGTTTAAAGTTTTTTAGTGTTAATCATATTATAAACTTTTTCTTCATAGCTTTAAAAGTCAGTTTTTATATATATATATATATATATATATATATATATATATATATATATATATATATATATATATATGTTCAAATATCTTAGCAAATAGTTGGCATAATTAAATATCTTAGCATAATCAAGTTAAAAAGTTGGTATAATTAAATAGCTTATCAGAATTAAATATAATTTTAGAACTACTTAAATTTAGTAGTTCTTTTAAAATTCATATTTGAAAGAGAAATATTAGAATAACTTTAAAAAATTTATATTACGATAATTACAAATACAAAGGTTAAGTTTAGTTTATTATATGGAGTAATTTTTTGCTCAATAAAATCTCATAACAAGACATGTTATATTTATGTATAGAAATTGGGGGAAAAAAGTATACACTCAATATTGACACCATTTTTTGTTCTTCTTATTATCCTAATATTAATTTATCTTAATTATTTGCATAACAATAAATTCTTTGATAAGTTTACAGAAAATTTATTTTCCTAAGATTTGCTAAGAAAATTTATTTTGCTAAAAAAAACAAAAAATCAGTTTAAGTTTGCAATAGGATTCTTAGCAAGTTTGAAAATTGTTTTGTTATTTAGAACAATTTAATGGAGGTCTGAATTATATTCGCTGTGTAATATTTTTTCCTGACTAACACCCTGGAGTTTATTTTAAATATTAAATCATGTTTTTATACTTTTTTTTAATATTATTATGTAGTTCTTTTTAATAATTTTATTTAGTTTTAATTTTTTAGTGAAGCATGGGTTGATTTATTGTCAATAATGTTGACTGATACATCAACTGAGTTGATCAAGTCATATTTAAGCGATAGCCTAATCGATTCATTAGTTTGTTTAATACCATTTTTAACAAGGTTTGTTGTTTTTATATATGCTTTTTTGTTGTTTTGTCATTGTTGATTGTCTTTAATTAGTAACAAATTAAATGCTACTAAGTGTACTAAAATTACTACTAAGTATACTAAAAATAATGTTGCAATAATATTGAAACTAGATTTCAATGGTTTTTTCATTAAAGTTATTTCAGTACTCTAGTCCTTATATAGAATGCTTAATATTTCTCAAAATAGGATTACTCTTTTTAACTTTTTTAGGCAAGTTTTTTTTATTTGTTGATTTAAATTTAAATCAAAAGTCAGTCACTTCTGTATATTTGCTTGGCTTTTTTATTACTGAAAGTTTCAATGAATTCCATCCTGAAATACATCCTGTTTTGTTAGTTAAGACAACAATTTTTATTTCTAAACTGACCAAGCAAGATATTACAGTTGACTCTTGATACCTCGACTACTCAATGTTTGACCGAGCAAAATATTTGTAAATGTTGACAATTTTATAGCTTATAAAAAGTAAAAAAAACAAACACTTATTAGTAAAAATATTTTGAATCAAATTAATAAGTTGAAACAGAAAGGGAATGTCTTGTATCATATGATATTGTTTATATACTACTGTTGATACTATCAGTATTAATTTGATACTGCACAGTTGTATTGTATCAAATGGTTGAATTGTATTGTATTGAGTGGTTACTAGGATTATGACTTTTTTTTAACCCCATGCTTCTGTACTGTAGTTTGATGAACTTTTACCTAAATAGCACAAAATGAACTATTATTTGCATATCTTTTGAAAAAAGCTTACCCCGCAATTGAAAAATCAATTTTGACATAAGTATTGATTAGGGTTATTACTTTTTTTCAATCTCATGCTCCTGTACTGTAGTTTGATAAACTTTTACCTAAAAGGATGAAATGAACTGTTATTTGCATATCTTTTGAAAAAAGTTCACCCCGCCATTGAAAAATCAATGGCTAGTAGTTATATTGTCTTGTCTGAAATCAATAAGAAAAAAAATTAAAACGTGAATTCATTTATGTTTTTTTTTTTATGTTTGTTGAACACAGAATGCCAATATCAGAGGAGAATTACGATGTAATGCAACATTTAAACTAAATTTTGGAAGCAATACCACTTGATAAATTAAATTAAAATTGCGATATATTCAACATTAAATGATAAGTATTATTTTATACGATTTTACATGGTTCTTGAGAATTTCAGTTATACTGAGTCAATTATATAACTTTCGTTATATAAATTTATTTTAAATTACAAATTGTTTTTTTTAAATAAAATATAATTTGTCACTAAATAAGACTATTGTTGTCAAAACAATACTGGTGGTATTACTGGTACCTTTGATGCCAGTATTGCATGATCTCAATATCAACACTGTAAGGTATTTTATTGGTACCAGTGGATAAGCATTCAATACTAATTATCTAACTCTTGATAAATTAAAGATATCTACAGTTTAGACAAGAAAAACTATTAAAGATGGAATCTTAAAAGGTAAAGATATCTGCCTGAAGAAGTTTTTTTCTAATTTAAAATAAGAAATAAAAATTCCTATTTAATTTGAAAATATGTTTGTTTTGTTTAATTCATACAGTTGTTTTATTTATTTAGTTTATTTATTTTGTTTAGACTTGTTCTATTGGCCTAATGACCTCACATTTGTACTATTAGCTTAATGATAACGGGTGAGGAGAAATTAGTTACACAAAAATCAAAGCCTTGTATTTTTAAAGAAATAAAAGGAAAATTTTTTTAAATATTTTTTTTAAGTTAATACAATATTTATTTTAACAAAATTATTTTTTATAAACCAATAGCATTCTCTTGTCAGCTATTTATATGATTGTAAAAATGTTGCACCAATTTTTTTTTAAACATGCATTGATACACCCAATCAATTGTTGTGAACTTTTGGCATCCCATCCACCCTCATACACATTCTGAGCCAAAACTCCCCCTAAAGTCTTCAATTGGCCGGGCTTTGGGGCATTAAGAGGGTTCATATCGACCGGCATATTTTCATCAATCCAGGAAATGGCGTCTTTAGACCTATGAGCACTAGCTAAATCTGGCCAAAAAATGTAATTTATGATACTTATAGGCCTT
This sequence comes from Hydra vulgaris, assembly GCF_038396675.1. Classification (NCBI taxonomy): domain Eukaryota; kingdom Metazoa; phylum Cnidaria; class Hydrozoa; order Anthoathecata; family Hydridae; genus Hydra; species Hydra vulgaris. Next base: position 16,194,500 of record NC_088928.1, read on the forward strand.
GATGATACTTATCGATGAATGGTATAAGTCGTTCCTCTAAGCATTCTTTAATATAAATGCTTGATATTGCAGCTGATTTTGTTGACCAAAAGAGTGGTTTTGACATTCCGCGCTCAGATAGTGCTATCCAACAATTTTTTTTTGAAAATTTACTTTTTCCTCAAAACGGACATTATCTGGACATTTGTCTTTGTTGTCCATGTAATATATCCAGCATTTCCAGGCATTTTATCGCCGCCGAAATAAAAGTACTTTTCGTCGTCTAAAATTAAAATACTGTTTTTTATAGAGGTGATTTACGAGTTTCCAGCTTCTTTTTTGTGCCTTTAGACTCTATCTATAATTGCATTTGGTTGTTTTTAATGATACTTAATGTTCATTTTGGCCAATTGTGTACAAACTGTCTTTTGATCAACGTTGAATTTATATGCGAGTTTACTTTGACTTACGTCTTTTCGATTGTTGGTCAATCTGTGAAGTTTTACTTTAAGTCTACGATGTTAGGTGTTTAGAATTTTTTGTAACTTTTAAACACTGTTCTGTTAGGTGTCGATTGATATAATTATATGCTGTATTGCGACAGATTCCTTCTTGAATAAAATGGTTAGCAGCTTCAGCTTTGGTAGCTTTTGGATTTTTTACAAAATAATTTTTGACATTATTTTGAAGAACTGCTCTTTCTTTGCTATTAAACATTTTTTTTTAATAATTTTTTTTAATAAAACTAGAATATTTAAAAATACAAATTACATTTGAATGCTAAAATATAATATTATGGATTTCAAGCAAAACAAACTCAATTCATAACTAATTTCTCCTCACCCGTTATCAAAGGCATAGGTTAGCTAGATTTTATTCAAATTTTATACAATGAAGGAAACAACAATGTGTAAAAAATCTTTACGCTATAACATTGAACATTTGATTATCTTACATGGCAGAAAGCTTTTTATGATCTGACACATGTAATACAAGGAAAACCAACAGCATGTAGCTGTCAAATTTCTAAATTGTTAAATATAATTCTATAATGATTAATAAAATTTAAAAGTTTAAAAGTTTTTTTTTAGTTTTTAAGTTTAAACCTCCAAAACCAAAACAAAATAAAGTTTCACACTATACAGCTATTCACGAAAGTTTAAACAATTGCAGAATTTTAAGATCTAATCTTCGGTTTTTCTTGAATAAAAATCTAACAGAAGTAGATATCAAAATAATTTTTTTTTCCAATTTGATAAATAGGTTATTTGTTAATAGAATAAAAAAAAGTAGGTTTTGACTCATCACCAATTACTCAAAAATTTCGTTAAAAGGTAGGTGATACAAATTAAGAGGTGTCACAAAAGTTTAAACAATTTTATTTAGGATCAATTATTTGCTAATTAATTGATAAATCTGGTGCGAAAATTTTTTTTATTTTTAAATAAAGTTAAAACAAGTAGTTAACAATCAAAAAATTCATCTGAATATTATGTTCGAAAAACCATCAAAATCTGCAAACTTACCAAGGACGTCTCTGACATGCCATGTACCGGGAGACCATCCAAACTCAGCAACCGTGACAAAAGTGGTATATTCAGAATGAGCAGAGAAAACCCCAGACTCAGCTACAAAAAGCTAGCAAAAATCCTCAATGAGTCAAAAAATAATCCAAAAGTTAGCAGAGAGCTCGTGAGACGAACATTGCTGGACAAAGGTATTGGAACGTACATAGCTGCTAGAAAATCTATTCTTTAGATCAGTGATAAATATAAACAACGAGTGTGGTCCAATTAAAGGCCGGACTGGTCTGTAGAACAGTTGACAAAAGTTATTTGGAATGATGAAGCTAATTTTCAAGGGAAGAATCTATGTCAAAAGATTTGCAAGTGAGAAATATTTAGACAGGTTTATGCAACATCGTCGACAAGGCGGTCGAGGTTTGGTTGGCATCTGAGGATGTTTTTCTCACAAAGGTATAGGCTTCTGTGAGCTGTACGAAGGCTGAATTAATCAATACACCTACAAGAACACATTGGAAATGTGTTTAGTTCCATCAATCAGATGCTTGTATGGCAGAAGCAAGCAATTCATCTTTCAACAAGACGGGGTTTCAGCTCACACAGCTCACTTAATCAAAGAATATTTTTTGAAAAAAAAGTTCAATGTGATTCCCTGGTGCCCTAGATCACCAGATCCCAACCCAATTGAAAGTATTTGGTCTTGGATCGACAATCAACTGACATACCATGAAATTCAATCAACTCAGCGTTTGAAGCAACTTTTGAATGAGTACTGGCTGAAGGTACCTTGCATGATGTGCATAAAATTAGTTGAATCAATGCATAAACGAGTTTATCTTTGCTATAAAAACAAAAGAGGATACTTTAAATGTTAATTTTGCTTTTTTTTTTTCATTTTTTGTTCGAATGTTGCAATTTGTTTAAACTTTTGTGCTTCTTATTTTTCCTATATGATTTTTTGTAATTGTTTTTTTCTAACTAAGTATTAAAATTTTTATAATATGTTCATATTCATTTTAAAGCTAATTACTTTTTCTTTAATAAATAAAAAAAATTAATTCGATATCATTTTACAGTTTTTTTTATTAAACAAAAACCAAACATACTTGATAAAAATTCTGCAATCATTTAAACTTTCGTGAATAGCTGTACAAAGATTAAATAAAATACAAACAAGCCTTTGAAGCTGTAGTTAATTTGTTTAAAGTTTTTACCTCATTGTTTTTAGATATTCCTTATAGAGTCACAAGCTATGATTATAAAAACTTGAATATACTTACTAAGAAGAAACTTTGCAAATCTTGTAAAAAAAAGTATTACTAAAGGAGAAAAACCTGATTCCATCACATGTTAGGAGATTTTTTAGCAATAGTTTGAAGTTAAGTTTTTTAAGGTTCAACATATTGAACAAAAAATTAATTCAGTTATCTTGCTCTAGTTTTGGTTTAAGCTATATATTTAAAAAATCTGCAAAAGTGTAAGAAGCAGTCAAATTTAATAAATTTTCAAAACAATGGAACAAAATTTGTTCCATTGTCTGTTGAAATTTCCAATATCATATTTAATTTCCAATATTGTTGTGAGATGTACTGCTTGCGAGATGTACTGCTTGTGAGATGCACTGCCTGTGAGATGTACTGCTTGTGAGAGAGGGGGAACACAAAATGAAGTATCTTTTATTTGGTGTCCCTCCTCTACCCTCCACCCTGCATATAATACTATATTTATCTGAACATAAATCTAAGCACATGTAGTAAGGTGACAAACGACAAAGACAAATGTATACATCAAGGATATAACTTTTTAAATTTTTTTAAATATTGCATTTCCTGTATCATAAATCAATGATTTTTTTACCTAAAACAATAAAAAAGCACCCAGCTCCACTAGAATTTTAAAAAAAGTCACCCCAAATAAAAACTTGGTATTGCCATAGAATACAATTATAATATTGCTACTTCTTAGAAATACTATTTAAACTGCTACGTTTTTTCTATTATTATTATTTTTAGACACCCCAAGAAGTCTTTACAGCCTTACCGCGTAAAAGCATTTAATAGGAAGTTCACACCTCCTTCCTAACCGATGTTTAAAAACTTGCCCAAAGGTGGGATTCAAACTACAAGGCCTTTGTTTCTAAGGCAAGTGCGCTACCACTGCGCCAAGGCTGCATAGAAATTGTAGCCATTATTATTTTATTTAACATTGGTAACGTTGTGACTTTATGTAATTCAAGTATTTGGACAATACCAGTTTTTTGGAACTGAAATTAAAGTATGAAAGGAAAGAATAGCGAATATTTCCAAAGAAGTTCAAAGTTTATGGAAGAATAAATTAAATTTTCCTCATGTATCCAATAAAGTAATACAAGCAAAACTTTCATATGTGTTAAAAACTTGATGAAGGATGGTTAATGTGTTAAACTCACCTGTCACCTGTAAAGAAGCAGGCAAGGAAACAATTCATCCTTTCAAGAGAAGAAAATTACCTGACAAACATCTACATCATAATGTGTTTCTACATCAGTTTCATATTATAAGGATTTAGATAAGTCTGAAGTTATAGAAAGTAAATATGAGAAGGATGATGATGATGATAATGAATATACTTATCCACCAAAAAGGGAACATAACAAGAGTAAAGTTGCCGTGAACTTAGCAGCATCAGCAATAGTATTAACAAGAAAAGCTGCCAAAACTTGCAAGTAATAGGAACTCAATGGCGTTAACATTCCAACACCCAGTCAAGCTGGAGTTATTATCTAAGAAAGCTTTTAACCTGAAAAATAGATGATAAAAGACTTAAAAACTGATCATTTAAATAAAAGTGGTCATTTTAATAGAAAGTGCCTTAATGAAAATGAATATCAGAATATATTTCAATACTACATCAAATGTAGTATTGAAAAATGAAAGAACTGAAGAGAAATTAGCTGCACTGTTCTTGAAAGATGGAAAGGCAGAAACTATTACTGATGGAATTTCGACAACTCTTGAAGAATATAATTTATGCTAGTGCTGTGAAGATGATAGTGGCTGATACAGTGTTAACACTAGTAAAAAGAATGGTGTTATTGTAATTTATTTTGTATGACTGGGCAAAGTATTGGTTTGCTGATCAATTTTACAACAACGTGCAACAAAAGTGATACTGGAGCTATATTCAATCTGCAGAAAAAAAGACAAATTGCAGTCTAGATTTATTTTAGATAATAGACAGTGATGTACTGATGTATATTAATCATAAGTATAGGCAATATGAAACATATGCTATGCTTTAGTAACTGTAATAGTTAGTGAGTTGATATGTAGTTATTATAAAATGTATATTGATTAGTTATAAAATGCAGTTTTATATTTTGATTTGGGGGTGAATTTTTTTCAAAAGGTATTGAAAAAACTATTTGTTTCTTTGGTTTTGAGTATTTATTTATTAAACTGACATACTGGAACATGAGGTTGTAAAAAAGTTATATCCCTAGTATACACATATAATAAGAAATTGCCCAGCAAAATTAATAAAGAAAACACACATAGTGGTTCTCTTAAGCGAATTGCTGATAAAAGTGCAATTGTTAAGTAGCTTGCATTTTCTTTTTTTACATTTGTTGCAAATAATTTTAATTCACCTCCCCTAGGCCATGAAGGCCACTACAATCAAGGAGGCTATTTTAGACGTGGTTACAACCCTCTCTCAACTCTATAACTCCAAAACATGAACCTTGACAAACAAGGCCGCTGTGCGGAGAAACAAGTTGAGCGTGGTACTACCAGGAACATGGTGGGGATCGAACTCAGAACTTCTCGCTTATGAGGCAAGCACTCTACCACCATTACAGCATACTAGACTTAACATCATAGAGTGAGTAATTAGCATTTTAGACTACAAGAATTACTCTAAGACTTTTGTCTTCAATGTAGTCACCCCTTAAAAACTTGATCAGTTTAGCGCCATAGTATAATCTTAAGTGAACTTGCAACTAAGTTCAAAACATTTTTGGTTTGTTATTATTTTTGGTATTTGCAAATCTTCATTGCCTTTAATTTTCCATAACTTTTTTATTATTATTTTTTTTTCATCCTCCATGTCATTTTTATTTTGCACTGATGTGTTAAAATGGATTTTAAGACATCTGCCAAAAGCACCAATTCATGTCCATCCATGTGAAGTGAGTAACTGGGCAACTAGAATACTAGATTTTTAGTTTTTGCCAAATGTTTGGGAATAAGATAGTAAAGAACGAAAAGATGTCTTCATCTTTTTGACATTGTTGCCCAATTTACTGCTTTTAAGTTTCCTGTTACATTATTTACTGTACGTGCTTCTATTGTGGTAGTTATCTTTTTATCCTATAACTTAGGGTAGAATTCCACAGTCAATAAATCAATTTGCCCATATATCAAGTTGACAATCACCTTTTCTGTTTTACCTTGCAGTGATAACTAGTAATTGGATGACATATGAGAGTTTTTAATTACTTTTTCCTTTTTCTTGGGAAAACCCATCTTTTGCTGCAATTTAAAAATCTGGTTCTTCAACATTAAAGTTTTTGAGAGATTCAACATTTTCGTTTGCAACATTTATGTTTTATTAAGATTGTTTTGTAATTTTTTTAATTTATTCTGAATATTTGTTTGCTTAAAAGTTAAACTCCTTCCTTCCCTAATAAAATGCTGGATACATTTCAGTAAAAGGCTATGTGCCATTTAGGGCTGACAATACGTATACAAATTTCAGTAAAAGGGAAAGAGGTGTGGAATAAATAATGTGTTTCTGCAAATATAGGAGTTAAAGTCTTGAGACCATTGTCAAATTTAAAGTTAGACAGGTATTTTTATAAGATTACAACTTCAAAATTTTTGCCTTTTAATGTTTTGACTGGGTTTGGATCTTGGCTGATGTAAATAACTTTTTACATTTTATCTGTATTAAAATTTATTTAGTTACCATAACATCATCATTAAAGACTAAAAATCTGCTACTCTTTGTGAAAGAGAACGTTACAACCAATTATGTAAGGTGGATCAGTCAGCTTATTTCTTCTGCATAATACACTTTGGAAATTAATCATTTATGTCTACAACATCGATTAATATAAGGATTGGATTAGAAAGAAAAAAAAAAGACTAGATCAAAAATGCTTCCTCGTATTACTCATAATAATACATATTTTTCATTCAGCAGATTTATTGTTGAAACTCCTTTATGGTTTGTAAATTTCGTTTATGTAAAACCATTTTGCAATCAGGATGGTAATCAAGGTGATAGGTTGATCGAAAGTTTGTGCTTAAGAATGTGTTCACAAGATTGAATGCTCTTAGAAAATCAGAGAATATAGTTGTTAGCAAAGTGTTGTGACCAACATGATATCATAAGTCATCTTGTGTGATGGTGTCGTTTGTACTGCTCCAAAGAAGAAAAATGAATTGGCTAATTAATGATCATTTTTCTTGCACAAAGCATATATATTTTACATATTGTCAATGCTATAGCAATTGGAAGAAAGTCAGGTAAAGAAATGGGTTTTTGACTTTAGAAATGGGTACAATATTTGAAAGAAATTTTCATATAGTATAACACATTTGTTGCAATTCATATAGTACAATGCATTTGTTGCAATTCATATAGTACAACATTTGTTGATGCAATGGTTAAAGATTACAATTAGAACTTAGTTTTAAGGAGAGTCATGTAAATAAAGTAATTTGCCAGATATGTCTTAATGGCCAGTTAGTATCAATTAGGTGTGTTGTAGTGGTTTACTGATGTTAAAGAGGGCAACATTGTGATCACTGACTATTTAAATAATTACTTGATAAAATATTTGTTTGAATATTTTTAATTTGTTTTATATTTTTTTTAAAGGATTTAGTTAAAAATAAATATATTTTTTGATATTATAAATCAAATTGTTTAAAATACATTTTCAATATATTTGTATAGGTTATCTTTACATCGAATTTCTGCACTTCTAATATCTGTTTTTTTGAAAGTATTACCTGATTTTGCTTATAAGTTTGTAGTTCTCACCACAACACATATGTTAAAGATTAGCTATTTAAATCGGTTTAATTCTTGGCAGATGCAACTTCTTATACAGCTTTTATCAGATATTGTTATACAAACAGATACTGCTCAGCAAGTTAGGTAAAATATAAAAATTATTACAACTATTTATGTGTTTTTGTTAATATATTGATTATGTAAATATGTTAATATATTACATAATTAAATTTTTGCTAATAACTTATTTTTGTTGAATTTGAGTTAGTTTTGCTTTTGTTTTAATAAAAAATTTATTAGTTGTTTTAGCTTTACTACTTTACTACTTTAGCATATTTTCTTATCTTTTTGAATGGTTTGCTGAGTTTTTGAATGTTGTCCAAGATGATAGTAATGCAAGAGCTTCAGATGTTATTCAATGCTTTGTTGTAAAACTTTTTCAGCATGCCAAAAGCTTAGAAAAAAAAAGTTTAAAAGCTAGTGAAAAGCTTATCAGGTTACTTTTTTTTTTTTTATAATAAGGTTTTTATTACCTTTTTTTTTTTATATATGTTTCTATGTACAATAATGCATAAATGGGCGATTACAATGATAAACAAATGTGATTTTTCTTTTTTAGTGAACTTGAAAATTTTATTTTAAACAACAGTATACACCATTCAAACACTTCTTATGTTGGTCAATTGCTCCAAATAGTTATACATTCAAAACAAGATTTCTTCTTTAAATACTTGCACATAGCAGATACTTTTTTGGATAGTTTTAAAATAAATGAAACTCAATTTGTGAAAGCTTTAGACATAATTATTTTTGCTTATCAAAGCAATATTCCAATAGTGCATGAAAGCATGTATGAACTTTTAGGAAAGATTTCTAAATATTTTGTTAGTATTTTATCTCAGTCTATAACAGGATTGGCAAATATCAAGTCTGCATGCATAATTTTAAAATGTTTCTGCAAATTTTCCTTAGCCAACAATGGATTATCTGCTTGGTTTTATTCTAATAATGGTCGTTTATTTTGGAAAGAACTTTTACTCTATACATTATCTCCACATATAAATGGTAGCATTCTACTAAATATGTACAAACTTCAACAACAAACTTTACAATTTTTTCACAGCATTTTATATTTAAATAAGCAAAATATGGATTACTTTTGTAAGATTCTTATTGATGTTTTGCTCTGGACTAAAGACCATAATCTTACAATGAGTGGTTATTTGAAGCAGATTATAATCCATTTAGTTATCGCTGAAGATACTGTCACAGTTCATTTTAAATCGAAATGGAGTACCTATATATTGCAGAATACACATAAACTTCATTTTAGAATAACAGCATCACTGAACGAAATAGAAGTAAACTTTTTTAAAATGAAAAGCTCCTCTGTGACTGATGATAAGCAAAGTAATAGGACTGATAACAATAAACTGTCAGACTTGCTTAATGCACAAGTTATGCAATCTGGAAAACTTGCAATATTTAAGCGCCAGCCAAAATCAACTACTGCAGAAGTAGAACAATTGAAACCAAACTCAGATGAGCAACTTGGGATTGATTTTTTTCAACCGTTTATAAGTAATCAACCTCTTCCAAAAGCACTAACCATTGGACAGATTTTGCAGTTGTTGCATGAGAAGGATTCTAGTATTTTAGAATCGCCTCCTTTGTTAGAATATTGTGTAAAGTATGAAAAATCAAGTGATAATGGAAATCCAAAAGAAAATGATATACTTCTTCTAACAGCTCCATTTTCAACAATGTTAGAAATTTTTGCAAATCTTGGAGGACTTTCTTTGCTTTCTCCTGCTGCTGATGTTAACCATAACCCATTTGTAAAATTGTTCTCTCTTATTATACCATTACCTGGTTTTTCAAGTGTTTTTTTAGAAGATCGTATAAAAGCTGAATTTATGTTGCGTCTGATGATGGGTGTGAAAGAAACAAAAGCTGGTCGTAAGTTTTTTTTCTAAAGGCTTCTTTCAAAATATTTTTTTTTTATAAATAAAATATTTAATTAAACACAAAGTTATGTGTAATAATATAAATATATATATATATATATATATATATATATATATATATATATATATATATATATATAAGTATATAAATTTAGTATATATATATATATATAAGTATATAAATTTATATAAATATATATAAGTATATATTTTTATATAAATATATATAAGTATATAAATATATATATATATATATATATATATATATATATATATATACATATATGTGTATATATATATACATATATGTGTATATATATATGTGTATATATATATACATATATGTGTATATATATATATACATATATGTGTATATATATATATATATATATATATACACACATATATATGTTTATATAAATTAGTAAAAACACTTATCTAACTTTTATCTTCAACATAATGTTGAAGATAAAAGTTAGATAAGTGTTTTTACTAATTTATTATTGTTCTGTTTTTTAAGAACATTGAGCACTCTATTTGTAGAATACACTGACGTAATTTATATGTTTATATATATATATATATATTTAAATGTGTGTGTGTAAATATATATATATATATATATATATATATATATATATATATATATATATATATATATATATATATATATATATATATATTTATATATATATTTGTATATATATTTATATATATATATTTGTATATATATATATATATATATATATTTGTATATATATATATATATATATATATATATATATATATATATATATATATATATTTACGTGTGTGTGTGTTTATATAGATTTGTGTGTACATAAGTGTGTATATATACAGTAGCGTCCAAAAGTTTTGCGGACAGACAAAAAAATATGGAATTTTACTGATATTTCAGCACATACTTTACTAATGCCAATATATTACATACCAATCAAAAGGTTTTCAAGTTTACAATTGAATTGGTGAATGTTAAAAGGAGGGAAAGTCCAATAATGTAAACTTTTGGGAAACTAAAAAAAACTGCATTTTCCCCTGTAGTAAATTTTTGTTAATGGTTTAATAATTTTTTTTTTTTTAAAAGAGGATAATGTTTTTCACCTTCGAAAAAAAATTATAAACAAAAATTTACTACGGGGTAAAATGCAGTTTTTTTAAGTTTCCCGAAAGTTTACATTATTGGACTTTCGCACCTTTTAACATTCACCAATTCAATTATGTTTTGAACAAATAATGATTATCTAATTAACATTTTGATATTGATATACAAATCAATAATTTTTGATAAGTTCAAATATTTGCGGACAAAGCTTTTTTTTTAATATTGTACAAATTTTTCAAACAATATTTGATCGCAAATTTGTATAAAAGCAAAATCACATTAGTATTTTGTAGGATATCCTTTTCAATCAAGAATGGCTTGGCATCTATGAGGCATAGAGTCAACTAAATTAATGCAAATGTCAATAGGAATGGAGTACCATATTTCCTTGATTTTATTAAATAAGTCAGCGTGATTTGTACACTTGATTCCTTTTATTTGTCAGTCAACATGATCCCTTAGATGTTTAGTGGGATTTAAGTTAGATAATTGGGATGGCCACTTCAAAACTTTAAATTTACTCTTTCTAAAATACTCGAAAACTGATTTGGCTGTATGTTTGGGATCACGTTATCCTATTAGTATATTTATCCTCATGGCATTTTTTCCTTTGCATGAGGTAACATAATAGTCTTACATATATCTTTTGTACTTTTCTTTATTCATAGGCTCAGTAATTCTATGTAGCAGACCAACTACATCTCTGCTAAAACACAGCCAAATCATTACATTGCCAATTTAATTAGTGTGACATATACGACGTTTTGCAGTAGAAATACTACATTTCACTCCATAGAAAGGTCTCAATTGTATGTTTATATTGACAGCTGTAAAACAGGGATTTTCTTTGCTTAGTATTACAAGCTTTTTATCCTGATAACTCGTTGTTTTGCATGGTCTTCCTGATTGATTTTTATTCTTTGTAGATCTAGTAAGCTTATATCTCTTCATAATTTTTCCAACAGCAGACTTACCAACTCCATAAAGTTGTACTGTTTTACAAAATGAATTTCCATTTTGAACTGATCTTAAGATCAATTTTTTCACTGAAAATGAGACATTTCTTAGATCCCATGATCTCAATCACTTATAAATAAAATTTTTAAATTATTTCTAACAACAAGTTAGCAATTTTGTGGGGAAAATGTTAAAAGCTTTAGTTTGCCCACTAACTTTTGAACTTATCAAAAATCATTATTTTGTAAACCAATTTTAAAATGTTAATTAAATAATCATTTTTTGTTCAAAACATAATTGCTAATCTAAAAACCTTTTAATTGGTATATAGTATGATGGCTTTATTGATGTATGCTCTGAAGTATTAGTAAAATTAATTTTTTTTTTTGCCTGTCTGCAAACTTTTGGACGCTACTGTATATCTGTGCGTATATGTATATATATATATATATATATATATATATATATATATATATATATATATATATATATATATATATATATATATATATATATATATATATATATATATATATATATCTAAATTAGACCAGTCCAAAAAAAAATTTTTTTAATAATTAAATGGCTAGATTTTTAAATGTTATTAATTGATGAAAAAAAGTAAATTCATTTCGAGTTTCAAAGCATTATTCCAATATTTAGTAACAGCTCAATTAAATTTACTTTTCAATGGGGCCCTAAAATTAAAAAAATAAAGTTCCTTAAAAGTAAACCTGGTACTCAAAAGAAGCAAAATAATATAAATTTCAAAAATAATAATTGTTTTATAAAAAATAAATTAAAAAATTTTTATTTTTATTAAAAACTTGTAAAAATGTACTTTTTTTATTTCTTGTTAAAAAACCATAGTTTTTATGCAGTTAAATCTAAAATACAAATTGTAGTATGAAATTATCTTTTTTTTTTTTAATTTATATATAAGTTTGCTACTTTTAAGACCCAACATAACATACTTTTGAAAAAACTTTTTTCAAAATAATAGGAACCTGTTAAAAAGTAAAGTTAATTGAGCTGTCCCTAAAACACATTATTTAAGTTTGCAATTTTGAACTAATTTTCCTGACCACAAACCACATCAAATCAAAGGGTAGCCCAAATAAAGTTCAAAAATTATTTTTTTTTATATACAATTTTGAAATAGTCTAATATATATATATATATATATATATATATATATATATATATATATATATATATATATATATATATATATATATATATATATAAATATCTGGATATATATTTATATGTATGCATACATCTACTAAATATAGTGTATAGATATATATTTTACATGACAAAAAACTTAATGCTGCACTTACGTAAACCCTCAGATGATGTAGCAGCAACTCTCTTGCATGTTCTGCCTAACTTAGTTGACATGTGTACTAAAGCCCTTACGGCTCCCTAAATCAGTATGGTGTCAGA
>NC_088928.1:16212500-16222500 GCF_038396675.1 Hydra vulgaris
AACGAAAGCATATAAAAAAAAGTCTGTGGATTCCCAGACTATTCTTTTATATGCTTTTTTTTAGCCCCACTTGCCCAAGCATGTGATTATTGGAATTTTTACGAATTAAAGGAAGATAACTATCAACATTAATATCACAAGATGAGACAGCTGAGCTTAAATTAATCACACAAAGAGCAAGTAGGTCTGGTGGTCAGAGTCACTGACACTAGAGCCAAGCCATTCAGAGTGGTGAGCATTAAAGTCACCGACAACAACTATATTAGCTGATGGATAAAGAGAGAGGGCTTGGTCAATATGATCAGAAATAACATCAAAAAGAGTGCAGTCTTGAGATGAAGGAGAGCGATATAGAACAAAGAGAAAGGCAATAGAGTGAAGTGGTGCTGAACGAAAGCACATGAAAGAATAGTCTGTGGATTCAAACCTAGTTTCACGACAAACAGGTGAATTCTTATGAATGTAAATGCCCAGGCCAAGCATGTGACTATTGGAGTCTTTACGAATCAGAGGAAGATAACCATCAACACTAAGATCACAAGATGAGACATTCGAACTCAAATTAGTCTCACAAAGAGCAATTAGGTCAGTTGAACTTTGCAAGAGATAAAACTCAACAGAAGAAAAGTTACTTCAAATACCACAAAAATAAGTTAATGATAGATTTAGAGAAATTGGTTGTTTTTTTTAATAGTTTTTGATACTTTAGTCATTTTTTACATTAGTTAAAGAACTTGACTCAAAGTACAGATAGTACTCAGTACAATATCTAACAGTCCAAGCAATTGCTTCTTTACTATGAATAAAAGCTTTAATATATGTATGTATCAATAAATGGGTGTTTGGCTGCATATGAAATGTCATTGTTATTTCTGTGCATGTGGGTATGCAGTGTTTTGTAGTGTTGTTTGCTGACTTCCAGTTTTAAAATATTAAATAGTTTTTTTTTAATGATAAAAATCTCTCTTATAAAGATTGTATTTACTCAAACCTTCTGTTGATTGATGTACTTAAACCCCCACAGATGGTTATTTTACAGCTATTTCAGTATATTTTACACTAAATTATTTATCTGTCAAAGTTTAAGTACATACATCAATGACACCTCATCCACAGATATGCTGCATAATATATAGCTCAGACCTAAAAGTTATGTTGAAAAAATAGTTTGTAAAAATAAAGTCATAAATTCTTTATTACTTTGAATTGCAGAAAAAAATAGGATAAGTATATATATATATATATATATATATATATATATATATATATATATATATATATATATATATATATATATATATATATAATATATATATATATATACTTAGATATATATACTTAAGAATAAGTATATATATATATACTTATATATATTTTAAGTGATCATTTTTTGATTGATTAAAATATTATTTTAGTTTTTGACATGTCACATCATATTGTGTTGTATCATGCTATATTAAAGTTAGTAAGGTCACTAGCTTCTTCAACAATTACTCTGAAGCTTCTAACTGGTGTAAAAGGAGCATCAAAAGAAAACTCTTCTTCAGTAGTAAAGTTGTTAGCAAAGCTAAAATCCTGTGTGGAAACATACAACAAGAGACTAAAGTATATATTTTTTACCATTTTTAAATGAATTTTTTTTGTTAAAGTTGTTAAAAAGTTGTTTGATATCTAAGCTTTTAAATTTTAGATTAAGTAATAAGCCCAAAAAAACAGTCACAAAATCACGTGTTATAGTATACAAAGATGAAGAAGATTTATCACCTGAGACAGACACCGAAGAATTAAACTTTTTGCTTGATCATATAGAATTGACATCAGATTTTGTTCAACATAAAGCTGATGATTATGACAGGGAACTTAATGCAGCAAACAAAAACACCACTCTGGTTGTTGATACTTTAGAAAGCATTAACGGGAGGAGCAATGAACAGTTATATGTAGCTGCAATGTCACAACTGCAATTCGGTGAAATTTTTTTATATTGCTATTTATATGATTAACTTTATTGCAAAATTATCTGATAGATTTGATTAGATTTAGGAAATTTAGGCAGCTTTTAAGTTTATTTATTTCTCATGCAAAATTTTTATATAAAAGAAGAAATTAATTATTATTTATATCTAATATTTAATTATAATAATAATAATAACAATAATAATAGTAGTAATCATGTTTATGCCATATTTTTATTATAATAATATATTTTTATATTTAGGATTCATTTTTTCAAAATTTCAAAGTTGTTGATCATTTAATTTTAATGTTTAGTAAACTTTTTAGATACTTATGAAATTGTAACAGAAAAGGAAGATGGTACACTTCAATTTAATGTTCCATTTTATTATGCATCCACTGTACGTTCTGCTGTTAGTGCAACAAATGATTCATGGAACTCATCACGAGCTCGCAGGCTAGCTCAGGAAGTTGCTACTTTGTCAACTTCTTTACCTTTATCATACAGCTCTACTGTATTTTTGCGATGCGATAATGAAAGATTAGATGTCATGAAGGTAATCATTTATAAGTGGGGATATTTACTGGGTAAACTTTTTTACTAAGTTCATTTGTAATATACAAAAAAAAATTTATCTTTATAAAAGATAAAAAATTTTGTGAATGAAATTTGGTGTATTTTTTATTTGAATTTCTTTAGTCAAATCTTTGATTAAAATATCATGAATAACAAGAGTTCTTGAATTCTTATATATATCAAGAGTTCTTTTTATATTCAAGAGTTCATATATATATATATCAACCCTCGGAATTAGGAAACTGCAGTCAGCAATTTTTTTCCGACCTTAAACTATTAGAGGTCGGCTGGAGGTCGACAAAAAAAATTTGACACAATGGTTTTATCATAAAACATAGAAGCAGGATCAGCAATTTTTGCTGACCTCGTTTTTAGGTTGGTCGCCAAATGCCGACTCTAATTCCTAGGGCTGATATATATATATATATATATATATATTTATATATTTATATATTTATATATATATATATATATAATATATATATATATATATATATATATATATATATATATATATTTATATACACACATACAGCAGTTGCCAAAAAAATAATATGCAGGCTATGGTTTAAAAATTTTTTAACTTATTGTTGGTTTTTGGCATTATTACATTGGATACACTGTACTATTAAATTTTGTAAGAGTTTAAAAGACAAGACATCGGAATGGTGGGAACAAGTAGTGTTTGCAGGTGAAAGTATGTTTAAACAAGTTAGAGGCGTGGGCTATAAATATATTAGTAGATCTGTGGAAGATTGCCTAATCCAAAGTATACCATAAAAACAGTCAAAAATCCTCTTTTTGTCATGGTATGGGGAGCAATCACAGCAAAAGGTTGTTGTGGGTTGCATGTCTTTAAAAAAGGTAAAAAGATAAAGTGAAACTGCATATAGAAATTATCAAAACCAGCTGTTTACCATTTCAGCAAGGTTCAGCACCATGTCACAGTTAAAATAGTTAAGTGGTTTACTGATGATAGTATTGAGTTATCATCCCATTATCAGCCAATTGGCTCTCTAGTTCACTCGATCCTAATATTATTGAGAACTGCTGCAATATTATGAAATAGAAAGTTGCAGCACATCAACCAAAATCTAAAGGACATCTTTAAAAGGTTCTAAAAGAAGTGTGGACTAATAAATTACACCAGAATTTTGTAAAACATTAGTGCATAGTATGACAAAAAGAATACAAGCAGATAATGGCTGCCTATCATATTTTGAAGGAAGGAATTTGCTTTTATGTCTATATTTAGGTACCAACTCATTTCTCTTATTTATTAAGTTATCATTGGTGTAAGATATTATTGCGTACTTTTCATATAGTCAAAGGCTGCATTGTTTGATTGTGGGATTGTAAGTTTTACAACATTTTACAATTTTCCATTCAATTGTTGGGCTTATTCAACTTACTTTTAACCTCCATTCATCCTTAGAAAATTCTGTATAATTTTTATATTTTTCGATATTAATAGATTTTGTATGATTAAACATATATAAGTTTAAATGTGGTTTCACTAACTCCAAAATAACCTTTGCATTCATGCCCGAAGTGTCTGGGTACAGAGTGGTTAGGTACACTATGTTATTTACAAGACACTGTTGATTTAAAGGACCCTTGCTTTTTATAATGCAATTGCAATTTTTATTGGAATCTGCAGTGTTGTTTTTCATTACATGATGCTATTGCGAGTTGACAATTGATTTGCCGTTTTGCAGACAACTGTAACTCACCTTTCCTGAATATTTCTATTAAAAATCTTGTGGTATTTATGACCTACTGGGAAATGCGTGTCTATTAAATCCAAAAAAATATTTTAACAATTTTGGTAGAAACATATTTACTAAACGAGGGGTGAAACCAAATTATATTACAAAAGTTATATTTTATTTGTTTATTATTTTATATAACTTAAATTGCTTGTTTATATGAGCACTCTGACGTCACACTGAAATAGCCTGCTGCCGGGGGCTTCAGTTCATACATCTACTTTATCTTTATACATCTACTATTAAATAGCTTGACCCGCAAGGAAGTACTGCTACATCAACTGAGGATTTGGCATGGGGCAGCAACCTTTTTATTCATTATTCTTCGTTTTCTAAAAAAGCTGTATGCTATAAAGATAAGTAAAACTAGTGAGCAAATGCTCATCTAAATACGCTATAGAAATAATATATATATAATGCTTAATTCCATAATATAAATAAATCCTATTTATTAATTATTGAGCACTTTTATACGTACAAGAGTTTTTTGTATTTTATTTGCAAAGACAAAAATGTCCTATTATATATACATATATATATATATATATATATATATATATATATATATATATATATATATATATATATATATATATATATATATATATATATATATATATATATTTGAAAGTGTAACAATGTTGTTGGTACTAACCTATTGTCATTAGAATTAAATAAAGAAATATCAGTTGATAAATAATTTGTTTCATTTTAGGTGCTGATCACAGGACCTGAAGATACACCTTATGAAAATGGTTGTTTTGAGTTTGATATTTACTTTCCAGCAGAATATCCATCTTCTCCAATGAGTGTCAACTTGAAGACAACTGGAAAACAAACAGTAAGATTTAATCCTAACTTATATAATGATGGTAAAGTCTGTTTAAGTATACTTAACACATGGCATGGAAGACCTGAAGAAAGGTGGAGTCCCCAAACCTCTAGCCTTTTACAGGTGAAAAGTCTTTATTTCATTAATTTACTTTTTTAATTTACTTTACGATGCTGCTTATATTTGTTTATATACTTTATTTTTTTATTCTTTTTTTTTTTTGGGCGGGGGGGGGGGGATTATATAAATTTTTAATATATAGTTTTTTTTTATATTTTTGTGCTGTTATTAGGTACTTGTTTCAATACAGTCTTTAATTTTGGTAAGTGAACCGTATTTTAATGAGCCTGGTTATGAACGAATGCGAGCCACCCCACAGGGTAAACAAAATTCCTGTGATTACAATGCAAACATTCAGCAAGCAACAATAAAGTGGGCAATGATCGAACAGATTAAGAGACCGTCTCTATGTTTTCGAGAGGTTCGTTATGAAGTTTTTTTTTGTATATTATCATACATTATATATTTCTACTAGTGCGTTCAATCCTAGTATTGGTTTTTAAAACAGTAAATATTTTTAAGCATCAATACTTTTTCAAAAACTGTTAAAAAGAGATAGGTGTAAAAACAAATATCGCTAAAAAAAAATTTGTCTCAATAACATTTTTTATTTTTGCGAAAATTTAAAGACTATTACATAACCCATTTGAAAGCTTCGACTGTTGCTTTATTTTGTTTTATCGTTAACACCTTCTTTAATGGTACTTCTGTTATTGATTTCCTATTTATAGTTAACACTAGTATTTCTTTAATGGTACTGATATTGTTTCCCTATTTATCGTTAACACCGGTATTTCTTTAATGGTACTTCTGTTATTGATTCCCTATTTATTGTTAGCACTAGTATTTCTTTAATGGTACTGTTATTGATTCCCTATTTATCGTTAACACCGGTATTTCTTTAATGGTACTTCTGTTATTGATTCCCTACTTATTGTTAACACTAGTATTTCGTTAAAAGTACCTCTGTTATTGATTTCCTATTTATCGTTAACACCAGTATTTTGTTAATAGTACTTCTGTTATTGATTCCCTATTTAGACACTTATGTGCAGCTATAATACCGTTGCTTTGAGATTTTTGACAATTTCTAAATTCTGACAACCAGAATTGCCACCTTTTTTATCATTAAAAAAAACCGTTTATAAAATGTTTTAATGTCTGCATTTTTTTTCGATATCATCAATTAAGATTTCATTTGTTCAATTTTATTTAGTCTTAAATAAATGAAAAAAAGACACATGGATCTCTTGTGTTAAATCTTGCGACTATTATATAAATGAATCTTTATTTATTTTATGATTACGTCACAGTATACTTTCTTTTTTTTTAAATAAATTATGTCGTTATTAAATCAGTTTTTTAACCTTATCTAATATTACCTTGTTTTTGTTTTTTGTCTTGTAGATTATTCACAGACATTTTTTAATGAAGCAAGCAGATGTTATTTCTCAATGTGAGAGGTGGTTAGCGGAATCAAAACAGAATACACGTTGTTATGAGTCTTTAAACAATAATCTTGCTGAACTAAAGATCGAGCTAATGAAGTTGGAAAAAAATCAAAATAGTAGCATTACAAAAGACACTGTTGAAGTTGATGAATCAAATACTGAAAATTTTACGTCATCAACGGTCATATATCTGTAATTAATCCTCTTTTCTAGAATATGTATGTAGCTTTTTATCGGCATTAGAGAAACGGTGTTAACTGAAAAATTCAAACGGTTAACTGAAAAATTCTTGTAAAATTAGTTCACTTAAAAATATGTGCTTTAATATTGGCATATATTAGTATATATTATATATATTGGAATATATTAGTATATAATATAGTGATATTTTGTATATGTGTCTTAATATAGGCATACTATGATATTTTGTACATGTATCTTAGGCATATAGTGTATTTTGTATAAAAAAAGTTTTTTGGTAAAGCAATTAACTTACGTTATTGATTTGACAACTTTTTTAACGGGGGTTTGCGTTGGGTTTTTTTTACTAGTTTTAGAAAAAGTTTTAGAAAATGAAAAAATGGAAATAAAAAAGTAATAAATATATAAAATAAATAATAAAATATAATAAATAAAATATATAAAATATATAAATAAACGAAGTATTGAATGTATAGAAAAGGAAAAAGAAAGTTGTGCTTTTTTTGAGTGCAGAATTAAAGTTGAAAAGTTAGTGGTTCAACGCCTTTTTCTGGCCATAAATGCCATGTTTTTAAAAAGTCAAACAAAATAAATAACTAATGCAAACAAACAAAAAATATGAGCTGTGCTTTCAATTAGTTTTCAATTCATTTTAGTTTGATAACTTAAAACAAAATCTTATCGCATTTTTTTAAATTTTTGATACATTTATAAAAAAAATTTATGTAACAGAAAAACATTTGAAACTTTACTGTGTACGAGTACACTGCACTTTGTTATGTAAGAGAACAATACATGACCCATTTAAGTTTACTCGTATACTATGCGCTTTAGGGGACTGGTAAGTACCATGTTTAAAGATTATTGTAAATAATCTTTATTTTAATCATGACAATGAGGCATGTTGATACGTGCCAATCTTTTGTAAGATACCTTCAATCCTATGTAGGATATTTATAACCCTTTAAAAGATATTTTCAACCCTATGTAAGATATATTTAATCCGGGTCGGGGGTTGTTACGGTTTACAAATGTTTAAATAAAAGTCTCTAAAAGTAAAAACTAAAATACTAAACCAAAATATTTAAGTAAAAGTAAAAAAGAGTTTGTCTGTTAAAAGTTTTAGTTACAAAGTAAAAGTGTTTTTCAGGTCGCTAAAGTAAATACGGGAGATCGGGGTGATTTGGGACATGGCAATATCTTAGCAGAAAATTTAATTACGCAAATTTTTTTTATTTCTGTGATAAGTTTACAATAACTACTTCATATTATTGTTTGTTTTTTTTTTTTTTTTGAGTTTCAGAAGTTGTTTTATAATTCATATTTGTAAACATGTAAAAGTTTAACAAGTTTCCTAGATTTTGAAGACATTAATATAAAAAATATACATGTGTTGTTTGCATAATTTTTTATGTTTATAGTTTTTTAATTAATCGCTAACATCTAATTTAATTGAGAAAATATGATTAGAATGTGGTTAAGAGAATAAAGATTTTTTCACACTTACTAGTGATGGGTGACTTGGGACAGCAGACTTAGGGTGAAATAGGGAATTAGTCCAATTTCATCACTTTTTAAATGTTTTAACTTTTATAAATAATATTTTTTGAAAAAAGTAAGTGAGGGGGTTGTCGACGTCGTTCAGAATTTAAATACTAACCAGAAGTAGAAGTTTATTATCTTCCGAGGAGATTTTTATTGAACATAAAGTTTACTCTAAAAATCTTTGCACGAGAGCCAATATTCTCCTACCTCTTGTCATTAGTTAAAATTAACGTGACGTCCTTTATGGGTGACCCCTGAACAGAAAAATTCTGTTTATGTCTATGATAAGATTTCAATGTTTACTTTATGTGACTGGTTTTTTTTTTTTTTTCATAGAAAAAAATATTAATTATATAGGGTTTATTTGTCTTGAAATTTTACCCTGTTTATTAAAGACATCTTTCATAGTAAGTATTGTTTTATTGACAAATATTTTTTAGCATATTTTAAATTCAGTTTTTTTAAGACTTCACTAGAACCCTTTTTAAATTAAATCTCAATAAAAGTCTCATTGGGAAACTATTTTATTTTCATTAATCTTTATCTAGATTTTGGTTGATGCAACTAAAAAAAACATTTTTTAATCATAGAGATAGTAATATGTGTAATATTTTTTAGATGCCAAGAAAGTACAAATAAGTGACAAAACAGTATGAGTGAGACAGCTAGAACTGTGTAGTTATGTTTATTCTTAAATCGTACAAAATTATCTATTCGTATGCCAGAAGCTACAAGCCTCAGTCAAACAGCTAGTTTTAATCGCACAAATGTGGATACTTTTTTCAAAACCTTGACAATGTGCTGAGACGCTATAAGTTTTCTGCTGATTGCATTTACAATATTGATGAAACTGCACTTACAACTGTTCATTAGCAACGAAAGTGAATGTTGTTAAAGGAGTAAAACAAGTTGGACAGGTAACTTAGCTGAAAGGGGAATCCTAGTTACAATGGTATATTGTATAAATGGCTTTGGAAATTCTATTCCACCGTTTTTGACATTTCCTTGTGTTCACTTTCGTAGCCACATGCTTATAGCTGCGCCAACAGGTACCAAAAGTGATGCTAATCTTAGTGGATAGATAAATACAAAAATTTATTTTGAAATGGTTTGATCATTTTGTGGAATATGTATATCCTAGCATGGATCATCCATTACTTTTGATAATGGACAATTACAAAAGTCATATATTGATTGAATAGATGGATAAATCGAAGGAAAGTAATGTTGTGCTCTTGACATTGCCACCCCATTGCAGCCCATTGCAAACTTCAACCATTTGACAGATCAATATTTGGGCCATTAAAAAAATTATACAGTTCAGCGTGTGACTCATGGTTAAAGGCACATCCAAATACTCCTATGACGATATATAACATTTCTAAAAATTTAAGATAAGCTTATGCGAGAGCCTTTACTTTCCAATACATTCAAAATGGTTTTAAAGCTGCTGGCATTTTCCCGTATGATCTATATCGTCCCCTCAGTATTATCTTATTTTTTCTACAAAGGTAATAAATAAAATGTTTTATCAAATATGTAAAATAGATACAAAAAAAAAATTTATGTATAAATAAATACAATGTTCTACCTGATATAATATATTATA
>NC_088928.1:16227500-16367500 GCF_038396675.1 Hydra vulgaris
TTGAGAACTTTCTTTCTTCTATATTTAATATTAGAATTCCAAGTTTTTTAACTAAAATTAATCCTAGAAAATTTTTAATGTATTTCCATTCTATTATCTTTTTACTGAATAAAAGATTCGGTGTATTTAAAAAAAAGGAATAGTATTAGCTTTACTAGATTATGGAATAGGAATAAATGCGATTAAAATTGTTAAGTGCTAGATAACTATTTAATGTTTTTGATGCTAAACCACTTATATAAAATAAAAACAATAATGGTTTAAAAATAGAATCTTGGTATATTCTACAGGGTATAAGGTTTTTTTTGATTATTCAAGTATAAATTGCATCCGGTTTTGATTACACCAGCCTTGATTTTAAAGCAGCTATTATGAATTATTAGTTACTATTTTTATTCAGTAATGTTGATAAGTTTTTAGTTATTTGTTACTTTATAAAGTAACATAATAGTAATATAATATTATATTAAAAGAGTATTTATAGACAAGAAATAAAATTAAAGAAATATATTCAACTTTTTCAAGAATTTTTTGCGGGCTTCCAATAAACAAATATATTGCTTCTAAAATAGCATCTATAAATAAAATTAATACTTCACATAGGAGGTGGAATGAATAAAACTAACGAATCAATAACGAGTATTGAATAGATGAATAATTTTACGAATCTAACATCCGTATTTTTTTCTCAGAGCACCTGAATCATGTTCTCTTTCTAAAGCAACGCTATTTAATGTCCGTAAATATATTTGAAAAAAATTTATAAAATATAGGTGTAAATAGATTTATTAATAAAATGAAAGAACTTCTTGCAAGATTACTATCATTTGCAAATGACACCGAATTTTTAAAAATAATGAAACTGTTTCCATGCAAAATGTTTGGCAACCTTCAATAAAGTATATATTTCTATTAAATAAACTATTTTGTTTATAAAACTAATTAATTTAAAGGTTCTTGCAAAGATTTAAAATTATCTACAAGCGTTGAAAGAGAATCAATTGGTAGCAACCAGAGTTTCTTTGCTAAATCTTCCATTAGCATTTATTTTTCTAAGAGTGCATTTTAGAGCTCATTTATTTTTCTAAGAGTGGTTTTAGTGCTCCTTTTGAATCTCTTTTACTTTAATGTAACATAAACGGTGAACGCTTCTTGTAAGTTATTATTTACTTTATAAATTACTTATCTAGCACCAAAGAAGTTTCGTTGTTACTTATATACGACAGTTATACGATAATTGAATATACTGTTGTTAATATATACGACAAGTCTGAAGTTTTTTTGGTTCTAAAATTACTAGACAAAACAAAGAAGCTGGAGTAATCATATTGACTTTGACATCTCATTCCACGCACTAATTAATAACTTTAAATGACATTTAATGACACTCCATACACATGTTACAAAAAACTAATTAACATAGGATTTATGAAGCCATTTAAAACTGCATAAAATGCACCAATTTATGAACGCTCTACATCGCTGACTAAACATTTACAAGTTACCAAATTAGCTATATTTGTGTTAGGCTTGCTTTATAAAAAGCATTAACACCTTTTAATATTATAGCTGTATTTTTAAAAAAAACAGGTCTCCTTGGAAACATGTTTAGAGATATTAAATTTATGTGTGGTTCTTTGACAAACAAAATTTTTGCTGAATAAAGTAGTTGTATAAAAAAACATAACTACATTTTGGATTTTATCTACATTTTTCATCATATGGAAACTCCACTACCTCGTTTATTACCTCGAGTACAAAAAGTTTAAATAAACAACCAACTCCGCTACTTTATAATTCAAATAAAATAGTAATGTTCTAATGGTTAGTTTATCTGCATTGTCAGATTGTTTTATCATCCCTAAATAGTTCAGAGGCCAAGAGAAAGGAAAGAATGTGTCAATGCATGATTGCCACAAACATCTCTGAGAAAGATTGAGAAAGATTGAAGGTTGAGAAAGTCTCAAATAATTTTTTTTTACCGGATTTTGGTTTTTCTTTTAAATGGATCTATTATTGCTTAAGAATTTTTCATTTTCAAAAATAGACTGAAATAGGATTTGCAAATGACTCTACCTCTTCTATTTTTAACTGCTACCTTATTTGCTTGGAAGAATTTTTGCAAAACCGTCAAAGCAGCACAAAACAATAAACTTTATCAATAATACATAAAAAATTGAAAAATTAGAAAACTTTACCATATAAAATTTCTGGAATATTTATAAGTGTATGAAAAAAAATTCAAATCCAAAACGTTTCACTATGAACATTAAAAAGGATAAAGAACCTATCAACAGAGGCGGTTTCAAAGGTGGTGTGGAATTGGTCATAACTTCACTTTCCTACAACACTTGTTAACGGTTTTTTCAGGAATATAGTTAACTAGTTGGCATTTGACACATTTCAGTTAGCAGATGTTTAGTTTAAAGGACCTTTTTTTTTCTGAAGACAGTTGGCACTTTTGAAGGGTTCCCTCTCCTACTCTACACCCTCTTCCCCCAACTTTCTCATTTTGTTCCTAAAATCACCACAGAATTTGCCAGACTTTTTGAAAAAACGATTATGATCAGAAGAAAACCGAATCGGCATATACAACAACATTTCAATACCACGATAGCTATAACCAGTAAATAGGGCCATTATGGCTCTAACGAACTGAATAACAATTATATATCGACTGTTTGAACAATAGTGTTTATTAAAAGTTTTTCTTATTAAACGAAATTTTTGTCTAAATTTATTGTTGTTGTTTTTCAGATATAAAAATATAGAAAATATAAGTCATATAGTTAATGTAAAAACGGTTAAGATCTTAAAAATATAATTTTTAATACATATTCGGTATTATTTGTGATCGCCATCGGATCAGGTTAAACACTGAAAGAAATACTCATTAATATACTAATCGTAATGGCCAACGAAACTGGTTTCAAAGTAAAGGAGCAAAATCGTCAGTTTTTAAAAAGAGTCCTCTTTATCTTGAACTTCTTTAAAAAAAAAGTTGAAACTTCTTTAAAAAAAAAAGCTCCCCCTCTCAACCTTTCCCTCCCGGTGTCGTCGGCTCTGATTGTCATATTCCGTTTTGTAAAAATCCTGATGAGATAATAATTACCGATGAAAATATCAAAATGATTTTTTTGCCTAAAATTAAGTAAATGCAAGGATCATATCTTTATCTCTGCAGAACATTTAAAACGCGCCTAATTTGACACACCAACACAAAAATTATTTCATCTAAAAAATTATTTCACTTTTTGTTTAAGCATGAATGTCAAATTATTAAAAAACTATTTTATAATTAAAAAATTATTTCACTTTTTATTTAAGCATCAATTTCAACAGCAAATTTTATACCACTAATTAAATTATATAAAAAATCATTTACCGATCAAAATAACGACTAGAAATTATTATAATTATTCCAATATTAAATAAACCTTTAGAATACCTTATCATTCTCATTTGTCGATAGTTAAAAGAAACTCATCTGCTTCAGTTTGGTTTTAATAATAAGAGTTTCACTCTGCTTGCTAAATTTATTATAAGCAAAACAATTGAAAATTATAAAAGCAACAACTTTCCTACTTATTTATGCTTGCTAGACACTAAAAAAGCTTTTGACAACTACAAATGCGATATTCTAATGAAAACTTTAATTCGATGGAGAACCTACTTCTCCAAATATATTTAAAAAAGTAGGTTTTTATCGTTGGTAGAGGCAGATTTTTATTGTTTATTGATATTGTTTATAGATATTATGTTGAGTATAAATAGTCAAAATAATATCTTCTATAACAGTTACCATAACAGCAGTACAACTCTGATTTGGAACACAGATCTCAAACCTAGGTTCCAAATCAGTTTCACTTGCTCTTAAGCTAGGTGTGAGTTCTAGGAGTGAGGAGTGAGGAGGATTCTTGCAAAACAGAACCTTCACTCTCTGAAAAAAAACAAATACCAAACTGCACAACAACCTTAGACAAGCATCAAATAATATCTCATAACAAACTCTATCATCTGGGCTTTACGTATTAAATTTGCAAAAAAACAGTGTAAACTCTAATATCCGGTTTACACATCCTAGCTATTTTATCCAGTTAAATAAATCATGAATGAAAATGATTCATTTAACTGGATAAAGTAGCTTGGATGCGTAAACATCCAAACATGTATTTTTTTGAATTTTTACCTTTTAAACATATTTAGAGAAGGTAATAATGATAAAATAATGTATACTAATATATATATATATATATATATATATATATATATATATATATATATATATATATATATATATATATATATATATATATATATATATATATATATATACTTGTGGTCATCAAGATGCTCCGAGAGGTCCTTAAGGTCTTATCTCAGAGTACTGCGGAAGAGCATTTAACTAAGAAGTTCAATTTCATTTTCAAAATTCAAGTTTATTTAACAAGCTAATTTTTAAGACCGTGCCTACAGTTAAACAATAAAGTATTCAGAGTATACTCTAAATAGTTTATTGCTTAACTGTTTAACTTTATTTCTTAACTTGCCTTTAGGCAACATAACTCCATAAACATGTTTGTAACACTTGAGTACATGTCGTAGCCGAATAACATTTTATTACATTTCTTATAACAAGATTAAACAGAATGTTTACACTAAATTAATAACATACAAAAAAAAGCAATATGTCTTGAATAATTGAGTTTATATCTTAATCTCTTAATCCACCTGATAAAATTGTTTGTACGCGTCAATGATATATTATATATCATTGACGCGTAGTTAATTATTGCGTAGTCATTGATCGAAGTCGTTGAGCGTGACTCGCGAGTCAAAGTCAAAGTGATCGCGAGTCAATGTTCAAGATACGAAATCATTGATCTAAGTAAAACATCTTGAGTAAATATACACTAGATGTCTAACTTCGATCCGAAAAGTTATGTCCGTGTAATTAATAATAATAATTGTAATAATTATAATTAAGTGATTAATACAACACCTAATCAAAAATATTATCAAAGGAGGGACACCAAATTTTTATTAATAAAAAAATTATGTAAGAACAAAAAACGAAAACTAACAAATGTCACTTTGTTAAGTAATCTATACTATTCGTTGTTTTCTCTCATAACATCTGATTCTTACAATTAGCGCAACGCGTAGTAATATTCGTTAAACGAATAGTAATATTCGTTAAACGAATAGTAATATTCGTTAAACAAATAGTAATACTTGTTAAATAAATAGTAATACTCGTTAAACGAATAGTAATACTCGTTAAACGAATATTACTATTCGTTTAGCGTATATTACTATTCGTTTAACGAATAGTAATATTCGTAAAACGAATAATAATATACGTTAAACGTATATTACTATTCGTTTAACGAATATTACAAAAATTTATTTCTAATGGCCTTGTCACAGTTAAATGCACTTCCGCGGTGCTCTGTGACAAGGCCATTAGATCTTCTTGGGGCACCTAAATAACAAAATTAAAAAATATATATTTATTCGTTTAACAAATAAATGTTCGTTTAACAAATGGTAACATTCGTTTAACGAATAGCAATGTTTTTTTAACGAACAGTTAAACAAATATTACTATTCGTTTAACAAATATTAATATTACTGCATAGCTCATTGCTTGGGATGCCGTGCTATAAATGAGAGCCAAGTTCTCTTTAAACTTATATCATGCCCAAAGAAACCCAAAGTATTAAACATAAAAAACCATCACCACCACCTAACTATTTGAATATATGTTTCACAAATGTTCGTACTCTTTGAATTAACCTTCCATTAGTTGAATCTTATCGCTTGCAAAATTCACAAGACTTTCTTTCTCTTTGTGAGACAAATTTAAATTCAACTGTTCCTTCTTCAAATCTCAGTATTGATGGGTACTATCCTTAGATTCGCAAAGACTCCAAAAGTCACATTTTTGGCATGGGGGTATACTTGTGCATCAATTTACCTATTTGTTGAGAAATCGGGTTTAAATACTTTGACCATTCTTTTATGTGCTTCCACTTAGCACCTCTTTACTCTATTACCTTTCTCTTTGTTCTTTACCGTTTTCCTTCTTCTCATGAGAAGTTCAAAAGTTCAGTCTTGCAAGACTGAACTTTTTTAGATGTAACTTCTGATCACATTACACTTTCTTTATACCTCTTTGCCAATATTGTTGATATTGATGAGCTTAATGCTCATCACACTCAATGGTTTGGTTCTAAATCCACTGACCCTGGTGGTACTTAATCCCATAAATTCTGCATTTCTCAATCTTTTACTCAATATAGTTAACTTTGTGACTCGGTTTCCAGGCAACCCTAATCACTCAAGAACATTCAAACCCCATCCAACTATCGTCCGATCAGTCTTCTTTTTTTTGTTAGCAATGGTTTTGAGTCTCTGACCAACAAATTTCTAACATCCCACTTTGATTCAAATAAATTACTGTCAGACAATCAATACGGTTTTTGATCCTCTTGCTCTACGGCTGACTTGCTAATTGCTGTGACTGAAAGATTTTATCGTACATTAGATGGAGAAGACAAGGCTAGGACCTTTTGCTCTTGAAATATCTAAAGCTTTTGATAAACTTTGGCATGCAGGTCTTTTCTATAAGCTTGCTTCTTATGGTGTATCTAGGATAGTTTTTGAGATTATCACAGGGGTGATTCAAAATTTAAAAAACAATACTTAATAAAAAAAAAAAAAAAAGAATATTAATATTCGTTTAGCGAATAGTAATATTTAACGAACAATAATATTCGTTATTTGGATTTGTTTAAATTTGATTAGAGAAGTTTAACTAACTTCTCCATTTTAACAACAAATCCATTTTAAGTATTGGATCACCCGACATTCTACAAGAAACTGCTCGCTGTTACGAGTGATCAAAAATTGTTTCTTAATTTAGAATAAAAGGTAATAATGACAATTTTGTTAGAAAAAATTTGACTTTAGTATGCGAGCTTCATGTAAAAGTAAAGGTACTTAATTACTGCAAATATTTGCAGGAAAACTCTCCAAAAAAATTTACAAAAAACGATCTTCCCTTAGAAAAAGAAAACATTAAAATTGTGATATTCAAAATGTTTTCGAAAATAAAGACACTAACTTAAAAATAAAAAATAAAGAACAGTTTATTGACTTTATTTTAAAATTGCAGTCTAAAAAAGTGTTAAACAGCAATTTAAAAATTTTATTTAAAAATTATTGGAAAAACAAGAGCTGGAATCTAAAACCTGTTTTTAGAATCTCAAAATAAAATAACTAAAATCAACTCGATAGAAAAGTAAATTTATACACTAGGGTGGTCCTTAAAACAACTTTTTTTTTTTAATGTCTGCTCTCACCCTCTAAATGTGCGCCATATAATAAAATGATACTAGAACTAAAAAATTTTCAAACAAAAAAATATTTTAAGGGATACCCCAAGGCCCTTGAACACTTAACACTTAATTATCCAAAAAAAAAAGTTTTTCAAAAGTATTTCATGTTGGGTCTCAAAAATGCCATCACTTTTCAAAAATAAATTCATTTTGGGACGTTTAATCAAGACTTAATAATATTACACTTTTTCACCAAAATACAAGACCGTCAAAAGATAACCAAAATAAATTTAAATGTATTATAATTCTAGTTTCCTGACTGAAATATTATGTTTTAATTTAATTTTAACTTCTACATATTTCTCTTTTCAATATATTTTTAATTTCAATATATTTCTCTCGTGCAGTGGATCATAAATACGACTAAATTTACTTAGGGAGAGTTACCTTAATTGGAACAGGGCTTTAAATGGAATACTTGCATTTACTTTTAAATAAAAAATGAATTATGGCTGTATTTTGCATTTTTCTAGTAAAACGTCTAATTTTCTACGTTTTGACAGATTTTGAAAGTTATTCCACAAAAAATGCATGTGCACCATTGATTTAAAGCTTTTTTGCGTCACTTTTTTTTCGGTGATCTAATTTTGTGTTCACACTATATTGATTGTGCTGGGTAAACTTTACTGCTTTAGGCTATACGGCTTTTTGCTTTTATACAGCTTTTTGTTTGTAGAATTTCAATTTGCCAGGGTAATATTAATCCAATTATAAGTTTTGAATGAACTGTTTAAATTTTCATTGTAAAGATAAAAAATCACTTATAATTAATTTCTGTTAACTTTACTGAGTTTTTTTTTAAAGAAACAACTTCTTCTGATTAAACAAGTCAAAGTGTCCATTTTAGGGAACTAGTTGCCTTGATTGGAACAAAATGTATCTTAGCAAAAACAAATTTATTTCCAATAAATTTATTTTCAATAAAACATAGTACAACAAATTAAGTCAAACTATGTTTAAAAATATAGTAGGATTGTCTGTTTGTTTTAATCAAATCACAAGTGTTTTCATAAATAAGCCATCTTTGGTTAATAAATATTTATTCCTTAAGCGTTTCAATTAAGGCAACTCTCCCCGATGTAAATTTTTGCTATTCAACAAATTTTTTTTTATTTTTTTAATTACCAGCTTAACAAGAGTTTTAAATTTTCCTTTGCGGATATAAAACTTAGAAGTGCTTTAAAATTAAACGATGTTTTCTTAAAATAAAACAAAGTAAATTCCTAAATTAAAGCAAAGTGAATTTATTATTTTGTGCTATACTATCAGCAAGAAATCTAAGTGAAAATGAATATTTGTTTTCACCCCCTGACTACACTCTGTCTATTGTATTACTTATCACCCCCTGGCTACACTCTGCCTATTGTACTACTTATCACCCCCTGGCTACACTCTGTCTAGCTAGCTACGTCCATCATACATCCCTAATAACACTTACTTCATTTTCTTTTTCTTTTTTCTTCGGACGCATACGATTAGCAACAGCATTAAAATCAAAACGCCACCCACGGCACCAACCCATATATAAACAACCGGGAAGTTTGAAGATTTCGTTTCTAAAACAATTAAAATCACGAATAAATTTTTGATTATTTATCTGTCATGATGGTAAACTGATGCAAATAATTAGTTTATAGCAGTTGCTTAGTTGCACCAGTTTAACTTAATCTTTATATGTCGTTAGTTTTTTTTGTTTTTAAATAATTTCTTTTAATAATAATGTTTAAAAAGAGTAAACAGTACAAAGGTAAAGTAACTTGAATTTTTACAAAAAAGAACAACATTTTTTATTATTGGCATCGTGATTAATTATGTGAAGAGACCAAGATTATTGTTTAATCTCTTAGAGACCATTGTGAAATTTTTAAATATTTTTTATTTCAAAAATTCTCCTCGCAAGTCTTTAGTTCATGGTTGTGGCGCTTTAACTATCGGTCAGTTAAATGCATTTCTTATTTTCACCACTAAAAGTGTGTACAAAGAAACGCAGGTTTGCAAACATGTATTTCATTCAAGTTATAATTATAAAATCTATAATTATTTTATTCTTTCAAATTGTATAAATTGGCTAGATCACAGAAAAAGAACATGTTGTAAAAATTAGTAAATAAGTCTACAAGATCTTCAGAAATCAGTGCAAAAAAAACAATATTCTCTCACAAAAAGACATGACATTCCTCAGTGACATATAAAACATATTTTTTGACATCCTAATAAATTATTTCCGAACCGAAACAAACTAAAACTTGCAAAATTTTCAAAACAGTGTCAAATAAGCCCTTATAAAGGTTTTTTAAAAAATACTTTGATCCTTGAGGTAACCTGCCCGGATACTAACCTTAATTACTTAGTAATAACACCTCGTTTACATTGGAACTTATTGGTAAAAAAAGAAAATAAACATTATCCTACTGATATTGAAGATGTATGTTTATAGTTTAGTATTTTATTATCAAATAAACTGTATTGTTTATGTATTATATTCTTTACTTTGCTATAGCTTCATATACTAAGTTTAAATAAACCATAGTGTTTTACGAAGGTTTCTCCTTTGATAAATAGAAAGCAGTAGTTCCTGACAAACATTTTCGTGTTAAAAACATAAACATAACTCTGAAACATTGTTTCAAAAGTCCAATACAACTTTAATAGATCATTCACTAACATCATTAACATCAGATTTGGAAAAAATCTTAAACTGTTCAACATACTCCCATAGTGATGAGTGACTGTTTAATCATTGTTTATTATTTAAATTGTAAGATTGAACAAGCTAGTCATAAACCTAAAGTTTTCTCCCACTCTGTAAAGACTTGGTTGGTTTTTCTAGTTTAAAGTTAAGAAACTTTCACAAAAAAATCTTTACTGAATGCCTGAACAGTTCAGGAGCTTGTTTTGAAAGGAGCATTTATGCAATATCTTTCTCTCTCTGCACCAGAAAGATCTTGCTTTAAAGAAGCAAGTAGAACCAAAGTTTCATAATGGTAAGAAATTAACATAAATGAGATTCCATTTTAACCATTGTGGTATCGATTCCATTTATAAATTTTCATAACGAAGAACATATTGTTGAACGTGCTCTCTGTGTTTTGCTTATTGGCTCTTATATCTTGGAATGATGTAAGAATGGCGTAAAGATGTTTTTAAAATTTTCTTTCTTTTAAATATCTGTCAGTTTGTAAGGAAGTTGCAAATTCAATATCTTAATCTGAGACAACACATGATCTTAGACATAAAACGGCCGTAGCGCAATGCTTAGAGCGCATGCTTTAAAAGAAAGAGATCCAGGGTTTGAAGCGAGCTCTGGACAAATTTAGCGCCATCGGTAAACTTCTTATGTAAATGCTCTTCCGCGGTGATCTGTGACAAGGCCGTAAGGTTTTCTTGGGGCATCTAAAACAAGAATAAATAAAAAAACGTGTATGAGACCTTGGAGCTTGAATTTGAAAAATATTTTCAAAACATGATATCAAAAGTTCTTCTCTGCAAAAAATGTTTTGATTGAAAGCCAACTTGCAAAGTTTTACAGTTTTGATGGATTTCTAAGAAAGTGTAACATTTTTTTTTGTCAGTGAAGTTGATGTAGTTGGATCTTGAAAACACAAACTAAGGTGGCGTTAAACCACGGATCTTTATATTCTGAGGCAAGCGTGCTGACCACTGCGCTACGGCTGCTCATAAAAATAAAATCGTGTTATTTTAAAAAAAAAATGACATTGTGTATTATATTTATGTTTGTGAAAAAATAAATAAAGAACTTTTTAAAGAAAAAAGAAAAAATTTTTTTTAGCTTCTTTCTTTCTTATAAGCAACAGTTATTTCACGGTAAGTCGAATACTGGTTAATTTAAGCTTTTGTTATCTCAAACTGTTTCATTTAGTCCATTAAAACCCTCTAATTGATTGCTATAAAAATTCTCCGGTTCAAACCTCGGATAACTTGAACTTTGTTAAGTCAAACCATTTTTTCGTCCCCTTTCAGCAAATTGCTTTGGATAAATCGAACCCTTCGTCCGGGAAAAAAAAAGAAATTAAAATAACTGACTTTAATTATTTTTTTAAGAAACCATTCCATATCAAACATAGATAACAGTAGCCTAATATTTTCTTTTTTATTTATTGTATTTAGATTTTATTAGAGTAGGTCCTTATCAGACGTAAAATAAAGCTATTATAAAATATTGTTAAAAAAGAAATTATTTTATACTTTCAATGAATATTTTAACAAAAAGACCGCTAGCTTTTAGACGCAAGTTTATTACCAAATATTAAGGATGTTGTTGTGTTGCTTAACTTTTTTTGAATGTTATCTTGAGTGTACTGCATGCGTAACTTTTTCACTGAAACATTTGTCACACTTTTATTAGTATAATGGTGTATACTGTTAATTCTTTAACATTGAATAAAGAAAAATCGCTTTTAACTCGAACTAACATCTCATATTAGCCAAAGTTGACTTAGCCGAAATTTGTTTTAGTCGAACAACTCGTTAAGTCGAACCATTTTTCTTGGTTCCTTGGAGGTTCGAGTATCGGTAATTAACTGTGTAGGTAAATAATGTTATACGTAAATTAGAAATAAACAAAAAAGTTAAAATCAAGAATAAATAAATTATAAGCATGTATATAAGGTACGATTTTAAGAATGTATAATATTTTTTTACATCCTCAGTTAATTAACAATTAATAAAATTTCGTAAATTATTTATTATTTTTTTATTAATTTTTATCTTTTTTTTAAAAAAAAAAAAAATTAGTTACAATATATTCATAATGTTAAAAAACTCGGTTTGTGATTGGGTATTTAGAGGCTGATTATTAGGTTTTGGATCTATAGTTATTTTTTGAGAATCTTGCGCAATATATCGTGCAATATATAGTTTATTTATTTATGATTTTTTTTTTTTAAACAATGAGTTAAGTAATAACGGCCTAATTTTTTATCAAGTTTAAAAATAATTATAAGAATATGATAAAGATTTAATTTGAAAACATCATGTGTAGTTTACTTAAAAAACTTTTGAATGATAGAAACTTGATTTGTAATAATAGTAACGTTGATGCCGCATCAAGCAATTTTTAGGTTTGTGTATATTTTCGCATAATTTTGCATACTATAGGTATGCAAAATTATGCGAAAATATGCACAAACCTAACTAAAGCTAAAAAGTTCTTAAACCATGACTGGTTTAAGAACTTTTTAGCTTTGTACAATACACCATTATTTTTTAAAATTTTTTCTCAATTACTGTTCTGACACTCGCATTTGCAATGATTTTTTTGCATTTTGTGTTTTAGTTATTTCTGCTTTCAAAAAGGTTTAAAGTTTCACTTTTTTTAACTTTATTGGCATTAGGGCTTCCAGTTCGAACATGTTCAAGTTCGAATGTTCGAGCTATTGCCTTTTTTTAAGAGGTTCAAGTTCGAACTTTTTTTTCTCTTTAAGTTCAAACGTGTATATATATCAAAATTATCGAACATGTATATATAATCAAAAAAATCATGAAAAAATCGAACATATATATAATGTATATATGTATATATAATCAAAATAACATGCATATATAATAAAAATTATAAAAATCTTTATTATCATTTTTTAAAAGTTAAACAAGTTAGCAGTTAAACAAAAATTTTTTTACACTTTTTTAGTTTTTGTTACTCTTAATTTTAGAACATTAAAATTAGTTATTTATTATTAAATAACTATTTTTATTTTATATCATTAAAAATACTCTTAATTTTAGAACATTAAAAAAGAACAGTTTAAAAATAAAATAATTACGTGAGTTACATTTTTTAATTGGTAAAGAAATCCTATGGTGATACCCATAAAATAGATTTCTGAATTAAAAAAACAAAAAAACAAGTTAATATAGCTTTGACAACACTAAACCTGAACATCAAATGTGTTACAACCACGCTATTCATCTATGTGATTGAAGAGCTCTTTACAAAAAACAAGGCTGATGCACATGGTTCTCATAACAACCCTGTTGATGCTGGTATGGAATCTGTAGATCGTGATCAAGATTATAGTAATGATGACGATGGGACTGAAATTAGTGATGATATTCAAATTGTTCATGCAGTTAGTAAAGATTCTATTTTATCATTGAAACTTGAATATCAAGAAACTGTGGCAAAAAATGAGAAATGGCCATTAATACTCTTTCAAAAGAAGATACTGATATTTGTATTCTGAAATTGTGATTGAGTTTACCAGAAAAAAAATTCATGAAGCTAATACACCTATAAGTCAACTTGTTAAACAGATATTTGAATATAGAATAATTGAAAGAAGAAACATTCATTTAACTCATCTCATGAAGTATTTGTCAAATCCTAATGTCTTAAATAAAAATGACCAATTTGGCAACAAGATTAAAAAAAGTCGATTACTATTCTTGCTCCTAATCTCAGCGATCACTAATCTCATTTCAGCTATCTGACGATAGCTCTGATGATGACAAGGAAGTAAATACTGATAGTATAATTGATAACGTAAAAAGTGTCTTAGATTTTTTTATCAAAAATGAATCTAGCTCAACAACTCAAATTTTTTTATTAAACAATTAGACACTGAAATGAGACCATCAGGAAATTGAAACAAACCTTGTATTAAAGAAAATGGCTGCTTTTGAACCGAGCAAAGCTAGGATCGAGTATTTAGATTTACTTTTCAAAATTCTTCAAACAATTCCTCCTACATCCGTAGAAGCTGAGAGAGCTTGAACTTTTTGCTACTAAAATAAGAAGTTCTTTAAATGACAAAGCTTTGGACGCACTAACTTTTAAAAAGCAAACTATGAAGAGTACTTATTTATATTATTTACTTTTGTCCTAATTAATAGTGATAAAAAAATAAATACTTTTGCGTATTCTTTGTATTACTTTTATGTGTTTTAACATAACTAAAATAAAGTTCGAAACAGTTTGAACTTTTTTCCGTAACAAATTGAACACGTTTATGTTCGAACTTTCTTTAAAAAAGTTCTTACTGGAAGCCCTAATTGTCATGGCATGTATTTACATGAACATGAACTTTGAGTTGTGTTGTAGCACTGAATACTCAATTAACCGTGTTAGAATCAAAACATAGTATTAGATCAAAAATGCTGGGTGCTGAGAAAAGTAGTAAAACATGCACAATCTCAACGTATGTCTGACGCCACTTGTATGCTAACATAATACCCACTATAACATAGCAAAGCTGCTTACCATAATGCTACATTAATCCAGTTTACAGTTATAACATAAAATAAGTATAAATAAACAAATACTAAGAGTCCTTAAGTTAACGCCAACCAAGTACTACTTGCTTGACGTTAATAGTTGAACGATAACGTTCGAGCAAACAATTTATTGCTAACCCAACAACACTAATGGATTGAACCAATTAAGTTGTGCCGTTAGGTCTGTTTGTATCCAAAAGTTCTATTTAGTAAAAAACATTAGTAACGTAAAACTACTACAAAATTTTTCACTTCAATTCCAGAAAAACAACTTGATTGGTGAACCTTTTTAAGTTGTTCAAAAAAAAAATTTAAAAAACAGACTTCGTGTAACGGAGGTGTACCATATTTAAATTATATTGAGTAACGTTTAGAACAATTTTCAATTACCAAAGAGTATAGATTTTTATACAAAAAAGT
Organism: Hydra vulgaris; assembly: GCF_038396675.1. Classification (NCBI taxonomy): domain Eukaryota; kingdom Metazoa; phylum Cnidaria; class Hydrozoa; order Anthoathecata; family Hydridae; genus Hydra; species Hydra vulgaris. The sequence goes on from NC_088928.1 coordinate 16,242,557, forward strand.
TTTTAACATGTATTGAGTCGTAAAAGGCATTTTTTTTTACTTTGTAAAATTCTAAAATATTTATAATTTTGCAAATGATTGGTTACTTTTATTTGATATCATGTTTTCAAACTAATAATTTATTTACAAACTGCTTTTATTAATCTCTCAGCATTAAAAAACCTGGCTGTAGCTTTTTTTTTTTTTTAAATTAGCTTTTACATTTGTTTGGTTTTTATAGTTGACTAGCTTTGTTTGGTTTTTTAGAATTGATAAGTCGTAATTATATTTAATTAGTCTTAATTGGACTTAAAATTTAATTGAATCATTTTGTTTTGATTTAACTAAAACAAAATCTTTCTTTTTATTACAAAAAGCAGGGGAGATCCTTAATTTCTCATTAGGCCGGGTGAATAAAAATGAGCAATTGCTTTTACTCAGTAATTGGTCAGCTTTACGTGAACAAAAACTTAAGCAGTTTTACTCAAACTTTTATTTGCGTAAAGTTAAGCAGTTTACTCAATAGTTGTTCAGTTTTACGTGAAAAAACTTAAGGAAAATCGCTAAAGTTTTTATTCACGTAAAGCTCACCGATTACTGAGTAAAAGAAATTGCTTATTTTTATTCACCCGGCCTATTGTCGTTCACATACATATCACCACTAATGTCGTTCACATACATATGTTATATGTATAATCGCTTAATCATTACATGTGCCTTAAAAACATTCTTCCGTGGTTTTAGGTTGTCTCAAATGCACCTAACTATGAAAAAAACTTTTTTTTTTAATTAAATTTTTGTTAATGTTGATAAGTTTAAAAAACATCTTAATGTAAAATAAACAAAAAGTAAAGATTAAAATATTGTGATCTTATTTAAAATATCGAAAGAAAACACTTTATCTTCCATTTTAAAATTTTTTACATAAAACTTTAAAATTGGAAAAAAAATTAAGACAATCTTAAGGTTGCTCCTAATCCAAAATTTAATTTTTATGTGTCTAGAAAAGTACTTTTGTTTTTTGTAAATATTTTGTTTTTTGAAAATAAAATTTAGTAAAAAAAAAAAAAACTATGAGTCCCAAAATACAAGTTGGGCATCTGACCACGTGTTCATAAAAAGTTTGAAAAATACACATTTTTGAATTTAAAATATGTTTGTTTAATAAGTACCCTAGGTAAAAAAAAAAAAAAATCGGGAAATAAGAAATTATTTAAATTCATGATTACTAAAATATACCGTTTGGAATGCAATTAAATGACCCTAATCTATTGACACAAACGCTTCCAGAATAACATATCTGTTTTCGTTCGATGCATTCATTGTAGTCGTTGATTACTTGAATTGGCCCTCCGATATTAGAAGCTATTTTTTGTATTTGTAGCAAATCTTCATCTGTGATAATCTTGTAAAATACCACTTGAATAATGTTTCCAGGGTCTATGCGAAGGGCATTGGCAATATTATAATTGGATAGTTGACTTATTAATTCTGCTAGTACACGAGGAACATCATTAGGAGTTGAGACATATTGAATTTTGTATGAATAATCGTCTAAGAAAAATTTTATTGTTCTTAATTAAAACATTTAGCGTTTTATTTTTAATTTTAATTTTTTTAATATAAATAAATTATAAATACTTACATAGACCACAAGTTACTCCATAAAATCCAAAACTGCAATTACAAGACCCATTTAGATTACAAAGTCCGTTATTATTGCAAAAACATGTTTCTTGTAAAACTACCTCGCATATGGTAAACAACACTGCAGAAAAAAAAAATCCATTTAATGTTTAGTACAATTGTTATACAGTATTTTAGAAATGCGTCATTATTATTATCATCTCTTATTGTTTGTGCCTGTCCATAGAATTTCTCAAAAAAATGTTATATATATATATATATATATATATATATATATATATATATATATATATATATATATATATATATGTAGTTTTTATATCCAAAATAATAAAATAAACAATAAATTAATGAAGGAAAAAAGTTGAAATTGTGTCGCTAATGGGAAAAAGTAACCACTAAAAACTAATGCAATTAACTTACATATCAAAATAGTAAAAGCCATTTATATATGTAATATCTAACTATAACATTTTTTGAGGTTTTTCAATAAAACCTCTGTAAATGTTACATTATGTACAAAAAGTGTTTAAAATATACTATATCTATTTTTTACAATAGACATATCCGATTTATTACGCAACTGCCGATTTTCTTGTTGCGCGCATCCGAACTCGAAACTAATTTTCAATATTCATGCCACTTGATAATAAAGCTATTTTATTGGTTACAAAATAATATCATAAACCTACGTAAACAAAGCTATTTGTAGTTATATAAATATATTCGTCGATATTATCATAGTAATGATTCAAATGTAAAAATTATACAATGCAAATATCTTTTTTAATAGTTGAACATTTGCATTTATGAACTTAATTTAGCAAGAGTAATGAAAAGAAAAAAGACAGTAAAAGTCTGAAAAGTAAAAAGACAGTAACTTAAAAAATCGTTTTAATGTTTTAAACTTTACAAACATAGTTTTAATGTTTTAAACTTTACAAACATAGTCAATGTTTTAAACTTTACAAACATAGTTAATGTTTTAAACTTTACAAACATAGTTAATGTTTTAAACTTTACAAACAAAGTTTTAATGTTTTAAACTTTACAAACATAGTTAATTTTTTAAACTTTACAAACATAGTTAATGTTTTAAACTTTACAAACATAGTTAATGTTTAAAACTTTACTAACATTGTTTAATATGAGAGTTACTGTCTTTTGGCTTTATAATATTTTTAAAAATAGTACATAGTTTATGTTCCATAAAACATGACGCCGTACAGAGTTACTGTAAATGCTACATTTCAGAAAAACACTCAAAAACAATTTTTTAAGTTACCGCTTTTTGGCTTTCTACGGCAGAGTATTAGTCTTTTACTCGTTAATATATATATATATATATATATATATATATATATATATACAGTGCCGGTTTTAGCACTACCAATTAGTTTTAGCACTACTAATTAGTAAAATAACCAATTAGTTTCGCCCCTTTATATTCGGCGCCCTGGGCCATCGCCCAACCAGGCCCTACCCTAACGCCGCCACTGTATATACATATATATATATATATATATATATATATATATATATATATATATATATATATATATATATATATATATATATATATATATATATATATATAAAGAGAGAGAGAAATATAGGATTAAAAAAATCACAGTAAGAAATGTTTAGCGGTGAAACGAAGATTGAGTAATAAAATCCGCGAAGTTCTCAAAATCATCTTTAATAATAGAACAATAAAAGTATTGATAATGAAAGAATATTTTTAATTTTCTGCTCTACCAAAATGAAATTTAAATAAAGTTTGACTGTTGTTATAATTCTAATTATTGTCATGGCATAGCATTGCCTTGGTAACACTAATAAGCTGTAACGATTTCCGACGATTAATAACTCTGATTAGATCAAAAATGAGGAAGTTTAAAAAATGTTTTTATAGAAATAAGTTTTACTTTGCAGTTTATATTTGGTAATACATGTTATACAAACTGTTTTATGCCATGTATAACTGTTTTATGACGTATGTATAGACGGCATTCTGGTGATAATATTACATCGTATGTAAATGGCAAAATTTATGTTGCATTATACCATATATAAATAGTATAGTTTAATACCATGTAAAAAGGGGAAAAGTGGCAGATCCAACTTATCTTTTTATTTCTAACCAATAGGAGTTATTGTAGAGTGAATGACAACTATAAAGTGATTTATTTGGAAGTTGAATAATAAAGCCATTAGTTAATAATTTTTTTTTACTTTTAAAAAATTTTTTTTTTTCTTCTTTAACCTGTGTTAAAAATCAACCTCATTTATTAAACTTTGAACTGTGTCTATTTCAATGTTTAATTAATCTCTTTAACTAACCTAAGATACCATCAACAGCTATGTAGTTTTGTTTTACCTTGGTTTTACCTTTAAAATTACTTTGGTGGAAAATTACTTTTATACTTTGGTAAATTACCTTTATACTTCGCAAGTTGGTTAATTAAAGTACTGAGTGAGACCATACTTATTTATAAAACGTAAAAAAGAGTTATGCATAACACTACCCAGACCAAAGTAACAGTACTAATCTATATCGGGTAAGTTAAAAATTTTTTGTATGAACACATTTTTTTCATGAAACACAACACAAAAAAAAAAATTTACACTAGTTTCCGTATAGTCAATGGCTTCTTTACCGCAACCACCACTGCTAAGGTTTAAATGACCATAGACAATTTCCAATTCATGAAACTGAGTTTAATTATATATCAACTATTGGTATTTAAAAAGTATTATGACCTTTACCGCTTCTGTCAGAGCAAACGACTGTATAACACCCGAAGCATAATAGACTGTCAAGTAAATTGATATTTAATCAGGCTTCAACAACCCAAAACATCAAGATTGTGCAAATGAACAAAATGTTGGAAGTCAGGGATTTTGTCGCATATATTGCAAATGTTAGTAAGTGCCAATTTTCCAGTAATGCTGTTACAGATAGTGGACTGGATGTTTTTAGGGTTAGACACCAAGTTGTTCCTTAATTTCTTACAATTCTTGATACTATTATGCTGGTTCTGCTATTGTTGGAGTTGTGGTACTTGTTGTAAACTTTGTTGCACAAAGTAGTTACCAATCTCTGATAGCTCTGCTGTTTTTTCTAACTTTTTTTTTACAGCCTCAAATCCTTGAGATAGTTCAATGTTGCTTACACAGGTCAGAAGTCGGCCGTTTAGGTATGATTTTGAAACACCCCAAAAATTTATTAAGATTATATTTAAAAAACTATTAGGGAACATAAAACTGTAAAAATTAAAATCCTGAGGGTAGCTTATTTTTAGATAAAGTATTTAAAGGGGGTGAACCTACAAAATTTTCATGTTCAATTGAGATTAATAGTAGACATGCCGCAAGTTAAAAAAATATTTCATGCTTATACTTATGTAAAAATTTTTTTTTTTAGATTTTGGGAAAATAGAAAATGCAATGTTTTGGGGGTATTGACCTCTAAACAAATTTAAAAAAAGTGAAAAAAATTTTTTATTTTAATCTTAAATCAAGCGAAGTGAAATTAATTCAATTTAAATTGAAAAATTTATTACAAAAAAAAAAGCTTTTTCCCCCTCAAAAAAAAATCAAACTTTTGAAGTGCATAAGAAGTTTTTATAAAACTTGAAACTAATCAATAAATTTTGATTCGGTTTAATAGATTACAAAAATATTATCCAAATGCTTATTTTCCCCATAATTTGGGGCAGATGGCCTAAAATTTAGGGTCTTATTTCTCAGCAACCGCATCACGTAATACATGAGGATTTAAATTATTACTCAAATTACTTCAGGATTTTTTGTTTGGTATTAAATTTGCTTGAATGACAAAAATAAGATTTTCATATAATTTCTCCCAAGTCAAGTTTCTTCTTTCGGTTTCTTTTAAATTTGTTTTACAAAAAAGCTTTTTTTCACACCCAAGATGACGCGATTAAAATTAAGTTGAGCAAAGAGTACTTTTAATTTTAATGATTCTTACGAATATTACCTGTTTCTTTAGCTTTTTCCAGTGAAACTCATGCACTTGTATTTAAATTTATTAAGGTAATACAAGCTTTAATTTTTGATGTAGTTTAGAACCATGCCCTCTAAATTTAAAATAAAAAGAGAAGAATCATTAAAATTTCTAGGAGTATTCCTTGACGGAAATGTAACATGCAGACATCACATAAAATATATTATAAGGTAAAATACCAAGGAGCATTGGTCTACTTTATAGAGCAAAACTTTTTTTAAATTCAAGTTGTTTAAAACTCTTATATTTCTCCTTTATTCATTCTTAATTATGCTAAATATTGCATAATATCTTAATTACGCTTGTCATTGCATGGTGCCGTACCAATAAAAATAAATTTAAAAAATCTCTGTAATATGCAAAATCATGCAATCAGAACTATATCCAATAAAAGCCGCTATACACCCTGACAACCTTTAATTACTAAGTTAAATATACTAAATATCTACCAAATAAGTATTTATCATATTCTTATTTTCATGTTCAAAATTAATAAAAGTTTCAAAAACATTTAAGCCGTTGTTTAAAACTAATCAGAATAAATACTAGATAGTAGATTTTCAAATAACACCTATGTACTACCCAAAAGTTATATTGTGGCAACTGATTTTTTAATTTCAATTAGAAGACCAAAGGCATGTAATAAAATTCTTACAACGGAACTTAAAACTCTTACAATGTTTAATGAGTTTAAGGCTAAACTTAGACAGTTATTACTAAAGAAGTATTTATCACAAACCTATTTCTGAAATTACAAAATACCCTAATAATTGATCATCATATATACCCTTATGATTGACTATCATATCAATGGCATTATATACAGAAGTGTTAAGTACTACATTTGGTCAAATTGAGCTAAGTACACAAAAATTGTCGTATTTTTTCAAACATAATTGTGCCCAAATATGGAAAGTGTACGATAAATTGTTACAAGTCTACTAATCGTTTAAAATGTTACGAGTCTACTAAATTGTAACTAGTCTACTACTTTCAAAATGCTCCCCTGTAAAATCACATCTGTGGCATTTAACACTTCTGTGCATAATGCCATCGATATTTTTTTATCATTATTTTTTATTTTTTTAATACTGTTATTTAGGTGCCCCAAGAAGACCTAACGGTCTTGTCACAGAGCACCGCGGATGTGCATTTAACCAGAAAGTTCACGCCTCCTTCCTTATCGTGACACGAAAATATGCCATAGGCTCGTTTTGAACCTGGATCTCTTGCTTATAAAGCACTCTAAAGTGCTCTAACCACTGCGCCACGGCCGCATTTATCACATAAATGAAAAGTATATTAATTTTAGAAGAGGTTAAGTTAAACACACTTAGTAACTTTTCAAAATTATTTGTTTTTGTTGTTTAATATGTGTTATTATTCTTTTTAATTTTTGATCCTTAGATTTTTGCTTTGTGTTCTGAATTTTAATACTAAAAAAAAAAAAATTCTTAATTTAAAGTTAAATCGCCAGTTTAAAAACGCTTTTGTTTATCTTATTGTTAGCGTTTTTTAGAACCCAACCTACCAATGAATGCATAATTTTTGTAAATAAAGGCGTATTAAGAAGAATATTTACAAGAAGATTGTTGACATATTCTTGATTTTTAAAAATCCCTTGTCTTAAATGTTACATTTTTTTTTAAAATTATATTTAGGTGCCCCATGAAGTCCTTACGGTCTTATCACAGAACACCGCGGATGAGCATTTAATTGGGAGTTCATGCCTCTTTCCTAACCTCGCAAAACTTCCCCAGAGGTGGGGTTTGAATCATAGATCTATTTTACTCTGGAACTTCTTAAAGAAGTATAAATGTTTTTTTATTTGAGATATCTTCTTTCGATGATGTTTTCAACAAATACTAGAGGAGAAAAGTTTTATAAGTTATAACTAAAGATATAATATGATATTGTAATTTTAAATACTATTATGTAAAACTACTATATCATTTAGTAATTGAAAAAACCTAAGGTTCCAAATCAAATATAAATTATTGATTGTTTGCTAACTCTAGCATGTCAACTGTAAACTCAAAAAAATTTTTTGTTTGGATTGACAGATTCACCACCTTCAATAAATCTTCCAGCTGAGAGCTTTTCATTGCTAAACCATTCTTTATGCAGGATAAAGTACTTTCTCATATATCTATAGCTCAACTTAAAGAAATCAACTTTTTATTTATTACTTAAATATTTACTTTTATTTAAAAGATTAATTTTAAGTACAATTGTGTCTAACCTTATTTCCTTTTTAATAAATATCAAAGACCAAAAAATTTAACTCATATATAGACATATATTTTATATAAAGGCTCATATATGAGCCAATATATTTTGGCAAACATATAAAGGGATCAATGTCACTGTCAATTTAGTTGTTGATATTGCTAAATACATTTTGAATATTAGTTTCAATATATTTTAATTGAATAACTATGAAAAGATTCATTAGATCATTACTTTGGTCAACAACGAGCCATAGGAAGAAGAAAGGGTATTTTTAAATAATATTGGGTATAATGCAATAATAAAAACCAATAATTTTGATAATAAGTCTTAAACAATAATCCAAAGTCGAAAAAAAATAACTACTTTAATAGCTGCAAATCTTATAAAAACATAATTTGGTATAAAGTAAAAAGGTCTTTCGGCCTTTTTGGTCAAGGTTCGTGTTTCGGAGTTGTAGAGTTGAGAGAGGGTTATAACCACAATTAGATTAGATTGGATTAGATTGTATTTGTTAACAATACAGTCTAATAATACAAATGCGTGTCCTTTGGAACAAATAATACATGATCTAAAGGACACGCAGGTCCATATTGATGGACACTAACAGCGTACACCGAAATAAATTATGTAACAGCGTACAACATTGAATAAATGCAGACAACGCCGATATAACTTTTCAAAATTGATTGAGTTAATAACTTTTAAAGATGTTGATATTATTGACATTAACAACATCGAGAGACAACTGACTCCAAATGTTAATAACTCGGTAAGAGAAACTAAATTTGCGAATAACTAGTCGACATTGTTGTTTGTTCCATTAAGTAGCCCCCCTTATATATATATATATATATATATATATATATATATATATATATATATATATATATATATATATATATATATATATATTATATATATATATATATATATATATATATATATATATATATATATATATATATATATATATATATATATATATATTTGGCTTGCATGAGCTGCTCGTAAACCATTATTAAGACCAATTAATAAGACAAAAAGGCTAAATTGTGCTAAAAGTTATCAACATTGGTCAATTGAAGAATGTAAAAACGTTCTTTGGACAGATGAATCCAAGTTTGAAGTTTTTGGTTCAAAACGTCGTATTTTCGTGCAAGGATTTGCAAGGAAGAGGTATTCGGAAGAATGTTTAATACCCACTGTGAAAAATGAGGGTGGATCTGTGGTATTTTGGGGATATTTTGGAGCGGTGAATATTGGAAACCTACACAAAATTAAAGGAATTATGACAAAAGAGATGTACAAAGACATTTTAGAACATCAAATGCGGCCTTCTTGTGAGAGGTTATTTTCCGATCAGTTTGTTTTTATGCACAATAATGACCCGAAACATGCCAGCAAAATCTGCAAAACTTATTTAGCAGATCTTCAAAGCCAGAAAATATTAAAAATAATGGAATTGCCACAACAATTACCAGATCTTAACCCGATCGAGTTATTGTGGGAAGAACTTGATAAGAATGTGTGAGAAGAACAGCCATCTTCTGTTAAAGACCTTTGGCACATATTGCAAGTAAAATGGGACGCAATACAACCTGAAAAACTGTCTAAATTGATTGATCGTATGCCGAGGATCTGTACAGCTGTAATACAGAATAAAGGTGGTTATTTTGACGAATCAAAAATTTAATTAAAACGCTAGTTAAAATTAGAAATTATTGATTAAAAATGTATAATAATATTTAGTTTTTGTAAACATATTAATTACATTATAAATTAGACTTCAAAAAGTTTTTTTATTACTTATTACTAAAAATTTCTAGCCTGCCTCAAACTTTTTGTCGGTAGTGTGTATATATATATATATATATATATATATATATATATATATATATATATATATATATATATATATATATATATATATATATATATATATATATATATATATATATATATATATATATATATATATATATATTTATATATATATATTATATATATATATATATATATATATATATATATATATATATATATATATATATATATATATATATATATATACTTTCGGAAAAAACGAGTGCAACAAAATAATGCTAATTTAGTTTCTTTATATAAAAGTGCTGCATTTTTTCAATTTAAAGAAATAACTATGTATTTGTTTAGAGACAAAGTTCTTCAAGTTTTATTCATCACAAAGTTCATTATTTGAACACCAAAATTAATAAATTAATCAAAAGTATTAGAAAAAGTTGATTTTCTTCTAATACTTTTGATTAACAAAACAAGTGCATTTCGACAAAATGTTGACCAAGCTGTATTTCGCTATCAATATTTTGTGACGAATCCTTTGTTGTCGATCACAGCCTTGCATCTTCGAGGCATAGATTCGATCAGGTGATCAATGAAACTTTGTGGAATTGCTGCCTAGGCCTTTTGGATTTGTTCAAACAGTTGATCCTTATTACGAACACCTTCACGATTAATTCTGCAGTTGACAATCTCCCACAGGTTCTCGATAGGGTTGAGATCCGGAGATTGAGGCGGCCAAACCATCACCTATAGGTGGTTGTCTTGAAACCATTGCTTGATTACTTTTGCAGTGTGTTTCGGATCGTTGTCTTGCTGAAAAACCCATTTTATTGGCATATTCCATTCAGCATGAGGTAGCATAACATCTTTCAGGATATTTTTATTCATGAAACGGTCCATTATTCCAACAGCACGTTGTCTGATTGTTCGGTCCGATACAGGCAGCTCTAATTGCTTTTGTATCTCGACTGATGATATCCAGGAATCCTTCTTGATGGATCTGACGATCATAGAATCCTCTCTAGAAGTGGTGGAACGCGGTCTTCCACCTTTGTTATCTGCTGCCAACTTCCCCGTAGAACGATATTTGGAACATAGTCTTGATACGGTCCAATTTTTCACGCGATGTTTATCACAAATACTTTTTTGTGACATTCCACTTTCGTAATCGCCAATAATTTTCTTTCTTAGTTCCAATCCAAGACTGTCGGGAGCCATTTTTGCACTTGAAGTCATAAAAATAATAAAAATAAATAATCACGCTTCTTAAGGCTTACCGTGTTGCATTTACCTTGTGATGATACAATAATGCTCTGTGAACACAACGTCTTGGTTGGATGTGGACTGTATTGATGTAATGAAACACTTGTTGTATTTCACTTCTTGTATTGATGTTCTTCGATAAAACACTTTGATAAAACTCACTTCGATAAACTGTCTTGATAAAACTGACTAATTGACTTCCATATACTGACTCAATTACATGTCGATATACATGTCTCTTATATAATAAAAGGAACCTGTGTGAACCTGTTCTGGAAGATTCTAGATGCTTCTTTTCGATGCTTCTGGAAGCTTTTGGATGCTTCTGAATGTTTCTGGATATTTCTGGATGCTACTGGATGCTTCTTCTGGAAACTTCTGGAAGCTTCTGCATGCTTCTGGAAACTTCTGGATACTTCCTTTAATTATTAAAAAACTTCCGTGACGTTGACACGGACCAGACTTAAGAAAATGAAACAAACCAAAAAAGTTGCACTTGTTTTTTTCCGATACAAAATGGCACTTGACAACGAAACTCTGCCTGTGCGCTGTCACCTGTCAGCTGATTGCTCATGTCATGGCATGCTATGAATCCAGACTCCTGAACTGTTTGCTGTGGTAGTATAGTTCGTTTCGTTTTTAAGACATGTAAAATTAGGAACACTTTTTAGCATTGTTCGATGTTGGTTGCAAATGTTTTGTCCAATACTGTATATATATATATATATATATATATATATATATATATATATATATATATATATATATATATATATATAGATATAGATATATATATCACACTAGTCCGAAATGGCTCAAAACTTGAACTTGAGTTACCGAAGAAACCCTATGGGGGATTAAAGTACACATGTTCCTATTTCAAAAAGTGAAAAAATTGAAATCAAACTATTTTGTCCGAGAAAGAATATTGATTTTGAATTTTTAACATTTTATGAAGAAATGCCGGTTGACATAATTATTGAAAAAAATGATTTTGACTCATTCTAAACTGGAAACACCATCCAAATGTTTCTATATGTAGCATATTTGTGTGCAGGAACATTCCGTTATTATGTGTATGGGTTTAAAAAAACATTAGTGTACTAAGTGGTAGTTTTAGGAATTTTGTTTGAATATAACAAAGCATAGTTTTCATAATATTGAGTCTTTTTTATCACAATTAAGTTATAATGATAAACACTAAACAATTTTAATTCGCATTTATTCCTCCAAACAAATAAAAATGACATTGATTATTTCTTTTTACATTCTACAAACGTTTGCTGTTAAATTCGACCACTGATGCTTCCAATTTCATTCCATATTCTGGGAGATGATAGGGTCTTTTAAATCTAGTTCAATGAACATTGAAGCTGTGATGAATAGACTCAGTTGCTTGTTCGCTGTAACGCCCCAAAGACTCTTTTCTATATGAATTTTTTGAACTGCTTTGCTTTCTTTAGATCCTTGCCAGCATTTTCAAAGGCTTTGAAACACTTCCGTAATGTTCCAAAAGAGCGAAGATTGCCTTTGAAGGACAGAATTTACATCACACCATATGCATGTGACATTGTTTGGTTTAATTAGGTTCAGGATTGTTCTCAGATTTTCATAATTTTCTGGAACATCTTCAGCAATGACTACAAGTAATTGACATTTAACACTACTGTCCTTTCCAAGCTGAGAAGTCAACAACTTTCTTTTAGGTGGTTGAGATGATAGATGCTCCTGGATTTTCTTAAAATCACCCTTGGAATCCAGCTCCATCCTGCCAAGTTTTACTATATGATCAGTAAAAACTTGTCTTCTCTTCAAAATTTCATCTGTAAATGCAGAGATTTCTTTGCGGTGGACCACAGTTTGATGACTGATTTTATTCTGATCATGATGAACATTAATTGTTGTTTGGGTGAAGTGATCAGAAAGCTGCTCACCAAGTTGAGAGAATTTCTCACGAAAGTCGGTCTCAACTATTTTGGATTTTGACACTTGATTGAGAGTTGTAACAAGTTTTTTAACTCTTGTATTTGACAATCCTGTGTTAGATTGCACATGCACAAAATCTTGGGCAGTCAACTCAGATTCTTTTTTGAAGAGTTTCTTTTGACATGTAGGGCCTAAAAACGTAGAAAAAGTGAGAAAAATGAAATAGTCAATTCTATGTAGAATTTTTTTACTTTTCATCAATTTGGTACAAAGGTAAGTATTATTGTATTCCTTTAAACAAAGACTTGTCCATGAGAATTTGATAAAAAATCATAATATTAGTTTTTTGTTTAAATTCATAGGTGAAATTTCAAATATATCTGTATAATAAAAAGTAAAATAAATCTTCCAAAACAATACCTAGTGTTATGGCCAATGGTCTTCCACCCCTAGATCTTATTATTTTGATGGTTCCATGGGGAGATGCTCATATTCTCCCTGGAGGTAGATTTACTGCAAGTGTGTGGAAAACCTCTTCTAATGATTGTTAAGCAGTCTGAGCATCATTTCTCAGATTTTGATGATGATGATGATGATAATGATGATGATGATGATGATGATGATGATGATGATGATGATGATGATGATGATGATGATGATGATGATGATGATGATGGAATGCTTGATGTTTCCAAAGGGTGTCTCTCACTTAGCTTGAGGTGGCCAATTTTGAAAATGAGACAATCACAGTCCTGGCCTCTTGTTGAGGAACGGGTTTCAATTTGGTTAAAATTAAAAAGACTTGGAAGTGTCACATTTTTGCCATTGAGCCTTTTTTGAAGGTTAACTCTGCAGCAATCACAAACTCCCAAGGGAACCTTTTGATCGGCAAAATTAATTTCATCAGAAAATATTTCTTTGACTCGCTCAATCAAGAAGGAGGTTAAAACTCTTTCAGACTTTCTCATACAAAGAAAACAAACAGTTTTTCTGCAATCATCATGCAATTTAGCTGATTTAGGCATTTTTAATGAAATAGCTTGATTTGACACAATTCATATAGCAAAGCAACTAAGGGTCAATGTCTTTTCCCGAAAAAAGAGAAAAAAACGTTTTGCCAGGTTGCCACCCTTATTATGACATTATGCAAACTACCAATTTAGCATTTTTAGGTTAATTCAAAAAGCATTATTTCTGTCCTGTTATAATTACTTACACTTTGAACTTTTAAATGAGGTGTTTAGAAATATACATTGAAAATTTAGGATCTTTAAATATTAACACTCTTACACTAGAATTTTTTGGAATGAGTGAAAATCTTAATAAAAAGAAAGTTTTTATAAACTTTTAAACACAATAACATAAAAGTTAATTTCCAAACACTAAAATATGCTGCATATAGAAATATTTGAATGGTATTTCCAGTTTAGAATGAGTCAAAATTATTTTTTTCAATAATTATGTCAACCGGCATTTCTTTATAAAATGTTAAAAATTCAAAATCAATTTTCTTTTTCAGTTCCTATTTCAAGTTCCTAGTTCCTATTTCAAAAAGTGCAAAAATTTCAATTTTTGCACTTTTTGAAATAGGAACATGTGTACTTTAATCCCCCAAAGGGTTTCTTCGGAAACTCAAGTTCAAGTTTTGAGCCATTTCGGACTAGTGTGATATATATATCTATATCTATATATATATATATATATATATATATATATATATATATATATATATATATATATATATATATATATATATATATATATATATATATATATATATATATATATATATATATATATATATATATATATATATATATATATATATATATATATGAAGACCACACGGGTAAAACCACAGATGTCACATTTTTCTCATTTTGAGAAAAATGAAATTTAGTGTTTAGTGACATTAGATATCTGCTTATTAATAATATATCTAATTAAAAATATATTTTTATGACTATTTAGTCCTAACACAATATATAAATGCAATTTTTGTGCTGAATACAAAAATTATTTATTCACAGTGTTCTTTTAAAAACAAGACACCCCTTATTTACTTTAAAAAAATTCAAATAAAAAAATATATGAAAGTTTTTATTTTACTTTATACAAAATATCATTGCAACCTTTTCTCTTCCCCAACCTCATCTATTTATCATAAATGATTTCATGATGTCTTTGTACCATCACATTGTATCAAGTTTGTATAAGCCATACAAAAACCAATTGTGAACACACCGTTAATAAAAAAGTGTTTTTTTAATTTCAAAGACAAATAAAATAAATTTTTCAAAAATAAGAAAAAGGAATATCAAATGTCTTATTTTGCCCAGTTGGAAAATGTTTAATGAGTTTTGAAATTTTTAACAAAAAAGAGACAACAGAGCTATGTATGCTTGTTTCACTTTATCAGCCACTTTGACCTTTGATCTAAACATAAGGACCATATCACACATAAAATTAAATATTTCCAATTTTCCATATAATTCAATTTTAACTAGCCTTTAATCTTTTAATTTCTTTAAGTGAACATGTCTTAAATGAACAAACAACCAAGAAGTTTGGCTTTGAAACTCTGCAAATTTCAGAAATTTTTCTTGTATCATGTTTGTATATAATATTGAATTATTATAGTTTTTTGTGAGATCGTATAGTGTTTCTAACAGACACTTTTGATTTGCAATGGCCATGTTTCTATCACATTCTGTAGGTGTCATGCCTATACAGAATGTAACAGAGTTCTAATTAGTAGTGAAATAGTAATGCTGTCAAGTTTTTCAGTTTTATGAACTAGATAATAAAATCGATCTAAAAATTTTCATTTTATACTTTGCCTAGCACATAAATTGCAAATTAGCTTGATATCTTTTATATTGGAGATAACAAATAATTTAAAATCATGCTGCATAGAACATGCATCATCAGACCAATAGTCCAATAGTCAAAATCAGTATATTGAGTCGATTTTTTACTTTGTTAGGATAGAAAAGGTACACTTTATGAATAAAAACAAAAGTTGAAATAATTCAAGAGAAAATTTTTGTCATTATAAAAAAAAACTTATTATATACATCAGGGACGTGGTGGTCCAGTACGAGGGTACGAGGACTTGTACTGGGCCTTTAATCTGGCTCAGGAAACTGGGCCTCCAATCCTCAAACAGAAAAAATTTATTTCAGTTCAATAAGTTTCTATCAGAGCATTTTTTACAACATTTAATTTAACTTGCTTTCACGTCGGTTTGTTTGTTTATTTGTTTGTTTGGTGTCCGCTCAAAATAAATACTAGGTCAGCAGTAATAATAAAAAAATACGCTAAACTTTCGTTTAGCGTAAATAAAAGAAATCGTTAAGAAAAGTAATTAAAGAAACAAAAAATAAAAAACTTTGTCTAGCGTAAATAAATAAAACCGATGATGAATAATAATAATATTTATACTGTAAAAAAGTAAGTAACGTTTTAATACTTTACTTATAAATAGTAATTAAAAATAATAAATAATGTTTCTAAAGTAAATAAATAAAAAAATATCTTATAAACGTAGAAATATAAAGAAGAAAGCTAAATATAAAAAAGAATCTGGAAACTGAATATGATCGATTGTCTTGCTCGAGAAAGAAAACGGAAATTTCGAGCTAGAACAAATGAGTCAGCTGAACAACGAACATCTAGGCTAAATAAAAGAAGAGAACGATATGTTAAGGCAATGGCGGCTGAAACAAAAGAAGGTAGAGGCAGATGTATTGTTAAACTAAAAGAATACCGAAAACAACCATTTTAGCGAGGAACGATTAAAAAATGTGTCCTCTTTATCTGAAATTAACCATCTCATCAATAAAAAAAATAGAAAATTGTTATTGAAAAGTTCAAAACTATAAATATATAAAATCCATGAATTCATTTGCTTTACATTGATAAATATGGTTAATATATGTTTGATAAATGATATTGTGTGTTTAATGAGTTTTTGTTATTACTTTCATTCACTACTACTCAATATGCTCCAGTCCACTCGCTATTGGTCCATGGAATTTATAAATAGTACAACTCTGTATAAATTCCATGGACCGATAGTAGTTATAACTCAAACGAAAGAAACCAATGCCGTGGTGTCTATCATAGGACTAGTTTTAATTTTATATTTATTTATATTTCAGGTGAAATAAATGAAAAAAAAAGAAAGAATCAACATTGAAATACAAATCTGGTGCTGAAAAAAATGCTCAAAAAACGACAATATGAATAAAAAGCAGCTAGTAATGATACAAAACAATTAAAGTTAACGGCAGGTCTCGCGTCAGTGCAGGTGCCACAAATACAGAGAAAAGCTAGGACATCATTTACAGCAACAGGGAATATAGAACTAACATCAACATCCATTGTGAATATCACAAGTAAGCATTATTGAAACAGAGCCAATAAAAGAGATTAGTGACCAATCATTTGTTCAAGAAACAGACAATAATCAAGATGTTATAATTGCAGCAGATAAAGGAGCAGAACTAGAATATTCAGACACATTCTGAAACCAAAAAATTACTGAAACTGAGAGAGTGCCTGTAGAAATGGGTTACTATGAAGTGCCTGTAACTGCAGCGGCGGACCAATAAAGATTATTTAGCTACTCAACAACGGCTCAAAGATTTTTTAGCGGCTCAAGTGCCTGTAACTGCAGCAGCGGACCAATAAAGATTATTTAGCGGCGGACCAATAAAGATTATTCAGCGGCTCTACCAATAAAGATTATTTAGAAGTAACCAGATAACGTTGTAAATGCCACCTAAAATGATCCAGCAATATTTCTAGAGCTGAAAAATGCAAAGAAGATTGATAAAAAGCAATTTAATGTATTAAGGCCAAAAAAGCCAACAAAACATTCAAGGTTATCTAAGTATCACACTGAATCAGTTAAAATTAATGACAATGAAGTTGTGCAGAAAAAGTCATGGCTAACTTACTCTCTGCTATTGCTTGTTTATGTTTTGGATCAAGATAGGACAGAAATTTTTTACGTGATGGGTTTGATAATTGGTCAAACTTACGTCACATCATAACAAAGCATTGCATCCAGAAAAACCATCGAAATGCTGCTGAAGCTATGGTCCATGCATTATCAGACTCCACAATTGATAAAATATTAAATATTGAAACCACGAAACATCTGAAAAAGAAACGTAAAGAAGCGGGGAAACTACATCAATACCTAATACGAGTTATTGATGCTATTCGGTATTTGATCGCAGAGAGTAAAAACTTACGTGGAAATGAGGAAGCCAACTTTTACAATGACTCTGAAAAAAGTGAAATCTTTCAATGTGGCGCGGTTAAATTTCTAAAGTTGTTAAATTTACTCAGTCAGTATGATGAGGTGCTGAATGAAAAACTTTCAAATGTTCACAGTACTCAAAAACAATCTGCTGGATGGAGTGCTAGAATTTCGCCTCTTTCTAATATACACAAAACAAGCTAATTCATACTATGACACAGATAGTCAAGAAGGGTATTCCAGAAAAGGTAAATAACTCAGTATTTATTTCAACATTAGCTGATGGCAACAATGGTATTACACTCTACGAGCAAACTTCTATTGTATTACGCTATGTTATGCTTGCTGCAGAAGAGGTCGTTTTAAAGGAACATCTGATTTCAATGGTTGAAACTGGAACAACAACTGGCGAAGGAAAAAGCGAAAAATCAAAGATGAAATCAAATCAGTTAACGTAGATATTTAAAAGTGTATAGGTATGTCTTTTGATGGTGCAAGCAATATGCAAGGAATAAACAAAGGAGTTGTAACACATTTGAAGCAGTGTTCTTCCATGGCAACAAATATTTATTGTGGATCTCATGGAACAATTCTGGTTATGAAAGTTTGTGCAAAATCTTCTGTTGTTTCTGTTCACTTTTTTTGAACAGAAAACAAGCCTGGTAATGTGCAGAAACTAAAGACTTTTCTATAGGGAAGCTCAAGGAAACGAAATAATATTTTTGAAAAGTGCAAATCTCTTCTTAAGGATGTGAATCAATCTATTGAACTCGCTGCTATCCAAAGCGTTCATTTCAGCGCCTTACAAAATGCCACCGACCAACTGCTGACACTATACAAGGCAGTAATCGATTGCCTTGAACAAATTTCAAATGACATGGAACTTAAAATGTATATTCGAAGTGAAGCACAAGGTCTTTTATCCCGATTTCAGTCATATGAAACAATTGTAACTTTATGTCTCTTCAAAGAAATTTTTACTATCTTGGGTCCCCTAAATAAAATTCTTCAAGGAAAAACACTTGATTTTTTGTTTGCTATAATGTCTGTCGATGTATCACTGGAAAAGCTTAAAGTATCAAGGAACAGTGCTGACCAAAATGCTATTTTATCTACTGTTAAAGTTGCAACTGGGGCTCAGCTTGAACAACAAATATTTGATGAGAATAGGACTGGCAGAAAGAAACGACTGGACTTCGATGAAACAGAAGTTCAGCGACTTACTCAGTGTTTTATACTCTAGTGGATTCAGCAACTGCAATTTTTGCTGACAAATTTTATTTACAGCGGAAATTTTTAGAAAGCATAGACACCTTTTATTGAAGAATATATGTGAAGATTTTAGTCATAGTTTTCATAACTCTAATTCACAAGAAAAAAATCAATCAGTGCTTGAAAAAATCAAAATTGGTATCAGTTTAAATGAATTCACTACTGAAATGGTTGATTTTGTGGAGATCTACAGAAAGGCTGCTGAGAAGGATAACATAACTTTGCCTTCTTTCCTCACCACTTTACTTCACCGGGCCCCTCTTCTGGAAATTCGTACCTGCTTTTTAGGTGCCACCACGTCTTTGATATACATATATATATATATATATATATATATATATATATATATATATATATATATATATATATATATATATATATATATATTTATATATATATATATATATATATATATATATATATATATATATATATATATATATATATATATATATATATATATATATATATATATATACAGTAGTGGCCAAAAAATTAAGGCACATCATAAAAAAAAACTCAAAATTTGTAGTGTAAACTTTTTATTGAATAAACACAATAGAAAATGTTATAAAAATGAAAAAAAATAGATAAAAATTATCAAAAGTTGTTAATATTCAATAAAATAATAGTTATAGCACCAAATTATAATAATAGTACAGTTTAAATGACTTGAATGTTATAATTCAATACTTTGTCGGATGTCCCTTATTATCAAGCACAGCTTGTATTCTTCTTGGGTTTCTATGTACTAATGTTTTACAAAACTCTCGAGTGATTTTATTAGTCCATACTTCTTTAACTTTTTGAAGATGTTCTTCAGATTTTGGTTGACGTGATGCAACTTTCTGCTTATAATACAATAATTTAATTTTATCATCAGTAAACCACTTCTTAACTGTTTTAGCTGTATGACAAGGTGCTGTATCTTGCTGGAAAATTCTGGTTTTAGTAATTTCCGTGTGCAGTTTCACTTTATCTTTTGATACACTTAGATACTTTTGTGCATTGACTTTTTCACCTTTTTTAAAGATGTGCGAACCGCATCGGTCTTGCGCTGTGATTGCTCCCCATACCATGACTAAAGGAGGATGTTTTACTGTTTTTATGGTATACTTTGGATTCAGGCGTTCTCCCACAGGTCTTCTAACATAATTATAGCCCGTACTTCTAATCTGTTGAAACGCACTTTTGTCTGTAAACATTACGCGTTCCCACCATTCCGGTGTCTTGTCTTTTAAACTCTTACAAAATTTAATCCTAGCTAGAAATTGAGATGGAGTTAATAAAGATTTTTTAGCTGGTCTTCTTGCAACTAGACCAAAGTCATAACACAACCTTCTTCTAATTGTTCTCGAACTAATATTAAGTCCCCTTTCAATAGCAAGTTGTGATAACCTTGCAGATGTTGTGTGGGGCTCACTATTAACAACATTCTTTAAAAAATGGTCTTCTTGTGATGTACTCACACATTTTCTACCATAATTTTTGCGATTTGAATAGTCTTGAACACAAGTAAAGCATTTTGCACGAGACATCTTGATATTTTTAATTGTTTTGCTATACTACTTTGAGAATAGCTCTCCGAAAATGTGCATTTATTTTACCTTTAACAAAGTTATTAATATCACGCTTATTACCCATAATATCACAACTATGGCAATCCGACGGTGTAAAATAAATCAAAACATCTTCAAAATGTATATATATATATATATATATATATATATATATATATATATATATATATATATATATATATATATATGTATATATATATATATATATATAAATATATATATATATATATATATATATATATATATATATATATGTATATATATATATATATATATATATATATATATATATATATATATATATATATATATATATATATATATAAACATATATATATAGTTTTTTTTTAATGAATTTCTGTGAACGTAATGTTGTTTACTTCATCCGACGTAATTTTCTTAAAGATAAAAGTTAGTCATGTGACTTACGCTTTTATTATTATTGTTTTAGTTATAAATAATTTGGACAACTGTGTTTTTTACGCGGTAAACATTGGACATCAGTGGTTGTTTCAAAGTTGCCCTTTTTTTTAAATGACCGTAGAACCTTAAAACATAGTTTTTTTGTTATGAATTTTCAAACTAAAATAGCTTAGTACTAAAATATCATAAAAATATATAAAACTTGAAATTTTTAAAAAGTGGACATCTGTGGTTTTACCCGTGTGGTCTTCATATATATATATATATATATATTTATATATATATATATATATATATATATATATATATATATATATATATATATATATATATATATATATATATATATATATATATATATATATATATATATATATATATATATATATATATATATATATATATATATATATATATATATATATATATATATATATATATATATATATATATATATATATATATATATATATATATATATATATATATATATATGTATATATGTATGTATTTGCTTTGTCTTTTTATTTTAAACCAAATAATGTTTTTATAAGATTTGTAACTTTTAATTTTTTTTCGACTTTAAATTATTGTTTAAGATTTTATTATCAAATTTATTAGCTTTTGTTATTGGTTTGAAAGTACATTGGTTCCTTATTGCATAATACTCAATATTATTTAAAAATGGATTACCTTTTCTTCTTCCCATGGCTCAGCGTTGACCAAAGTAACTATCTAATGAATCTTGTCATAGTTATTTAATTAAATATTGGAACCAATACTCAAAAGGTATTTAACTATATCAACAACAAAATTGACAGTGACATTGATCCCTTTATATCTTTGCCAAAATAAATTGGCAGTCTATATTATGAGTTAAATTTTTGGGTCTTTGATACTTTTTTAAAATGAAATAAGGTAAGACACAATTGTTCTTAAAATTAATCTTTTAAATAAAAGTAAATATTTAAGTAATAACTTTCATCTGCTTTTGAAAAAAAAGTTGATTTCTTTGAGTTGAGCTATAGATATATGAGAAACTACTAAATCCTGCATAAAGAATGGTTTAGCAATGAAAAGCTCTTAACTGGAAGGTTTATTGAAGATAGTTAACCTGTCGATCCAAACAAACAAAAAAATTTTGGATTTAAGGTTAACATGTTGACTTTTAGCAAACAACCAATAATTTATATTTGATTTGGAACTTAAGGGTTTTTTCAATTGCTATATGATATAGTAGTTTTACATAACAATATTTAAAATTACTATATCAAATTATATCTTTAGTTATAATATATTATAAGTAAAGACATATCTTTAGTTATAATTTGCAAAACTTTTCTCCTCGATTCGTTGTTGAAAACATCAACGGAAGAAGCTATCTCAATTAGAAAAACGCTTATATTTCTTTGAGAAGTTCCATAGTTAAATGTAACATTTAAGTAAAGACATTTGCTAAAATCAAGAATAAATCAACAATCTTCTTGTAAATATTCTTCTTAATATGTCTTTGTTTACAAAAAGTGCACTTAATGATTAGCTTAGCTCTATTATTATTAAACGCCGACAATAAGATAAACAAAAGCTTAAACTGGCCTGACTATGTATTTTATGACTGTGATATGACTATGGTTAATGCAATAATAATGTATGTATTTATTACTTTATCATTTTTTCATTGGTTTATTTTATATAGTTAACGGAATTGCTGGTTTTAAAATTAAACTTTATATTTACGGAATTTATCAAGGGACTTGGCGATAAGGCCATTGATAAATTCCGTAATATTATATTAGTCTTTATACTAATCTTCTTCTGCCCCTGCTACCTCAATATCTTGTTAGTAACTTACCATTGTTTATATTTACCCAGCAAAAAAAAAAAGAGAATGATCACGCAATTCTTTTTCTTTGTTTCTTTTCGTTTCTGTTTTTCGCTCTGAGACCTCTGTGTCAATGTCTTGAAAATTTGGTTTATATGCGTTCTGGAAAATTTGGTTTATATGCATTAAATCTAAAATGACAAAATCACGTTTTGATGCTTTGTTAATAAAAGGGACGTTAGAAACTCCTTCAGCAACTGAATCAGATGGATTCAAATATTTACCACCAAGTAACTGATCAAAACAATGACGTTCCAAAATAATAAGAATAGCCTGGAAAATAACTTTAAGTTACTGCACAGTCAAAAAACTAAACTCATCATCATGTGTTTTCAAACAATTTGCAGTAAACCATATCTTGATGAAGAAGACTTGTATCTTCGAAAATTTTTCCTTTGGCAAACAATAAAGAAGAAGTATTTTTACAAAGAATTGAAAGTCTAATTTTCAAGCGGAGTAGGTAGGGGTTCAAAACAAAATTGCCATCAAGTGAATCAATATTTCGCCACAGAAAACTTGTGAGTAGGTTTTCAATAGTTCCAAGCATTAAGAAATTCTATTGTAACACCCTTATGATAATATAGGGCAGACGAATTATAATGCAAAATTTTGACTGAATAATTTTTTGTTACTTCGAGGGGAGGGGGGGGGTAAGAACTAGGGTATGGAGCAACACCAGCTTCCTTGCTACCCTTCGAATGAAATGCCTTATATGCGTACGAACTAACTTGCAGCACCACTTTTGTTACTTATAAAAGCAAAACATTTTTCTAATTATCTTCTCTAAGGGGCATTTATTTTTTTTAAATTTTGTTGTTAATGTCTTTTAAACATTCTTTACGTTAGAATGTTTAGAACACTTTTAAAAGACATTAAGAGCGTAACTTTTAAAAACAAACGCCCGTAGGATTGTAACAGAATTTAATCAAAAGAATTTAAAACTTTATTAGTTTCAGATGCAAAATTAACAAGCAGATCAGAGAAAAAATCACTCATATCTTTTATATTGTCTTTGACATTTGGAGAAAATAAACCCCCAATGATTAATTGCGATTGGCAAAAGTTTCTCTCTTAATGCTTTAAATTGTGAGTTAAATAAAGGATTAACTGGACCGAGGTCAGACATTGTTGATTTAATTGATGTTATTAACTTGGCAAAATTGATTTCTTTTACCATGGCAGAGTTGCTTACAACGTCACAAATATCATCTATAATATTATTAAAGTTTTGCAAGACAATGGCTGCATTATCATTAACTACTTCTGACAAACCAAAAGATAACGTTTTCCCACTTTTTTTTAAAATTTGAAAACTTTGATTTTTATGGTACTTCTGAGTAGCATCACCATGCAAACAATTGCCAACATTATTGTTTTTTTGTTGTTTTTTTTTTGTCAAATATTTTCAAGCATTGCTTAAGCAACTTGAAACCAACCTAAAATTGAAGCTCCCTGCATTAATATGTATTTAACAGCAGCTGGTGGCTTTCTAGATTCTAGATATAGATCTTTTTTGCTAGTTTGTTTAATACCACTTTAATGACTTCGTTGATGCTATTCATACTCACATTCATTGAAAGATATCTACTACTTTAAAAGTTAATATATCTTTATCATCTAACAAATAAACCATTATTTCTTATCAGAACCTCTTGTAACTCTTTCGAGTAAAAGCCAATAAACATTTCTAATGCCTTCGTTTCCTGCACTCCACTTTCTAATAACTTTTAAACAATTGAGTAAATCACATATCAGAAGCATTTTTTGAGCATACAAAATCTTTATTTATTTACAAGTTCTTGGTTCTCTTCTTTTAAAACATTTGTCTTACTACATAATGATGCAACTTCTTCTTTTTTTAAAAGATTTTCTATTGTTTTCATGAATATAGTTGTTTTTATTTTGAAAAACAAATTTTTAAATTACTTGCTTTTCAACTTTAGTTTCTCTTTTTTTGATTCAGAAATTTTTGTCTGAATCTTCAAGAATTAAATTAATAGGCCGGGTAAATAAAAAAAAGCAATTGTTTTCACTCAATGTTTTTGGAGTAATTGTTCAGCGTTACGTGTAGCAAAATTGCTCAAATTTTTTTTAACGTAAAGTTAAGCAATTTGCTCCAAAAAGGTTGAGTAATTGCTCAGCTTTACGTGAATAAAAATTCGAGCAAATTTACTGAAGTTTTTATTCATGTAAAACTGACCAATTACTGAGTACCCCCGGCCTAATAACTTATTATATAGTATATAATATATATTATATTATTATGGTGTTTTTTTTTTAATTGTGATATTTTACCTTTGTTTCTTTTCTTAAGGAATTAATTTCTTAATGTCTTTTTTCTTTTCAATTGAGTTTCACAGTATTTTAGCTTTTTATTTAAATTTATCTCATAAATAACTTTTTCTTTGATCTAACTAACTTGTATTCAATAATGTTAAATTTTTCTTCTTTCTCACAATAAGGTTTTTTTTAATAAGGTTAGGATTAAAAACTTTTTTTAAAACAAGCATTTGTAAATTTTTAACATATCATCAAAATCCTTTCAATGTGCAAAATAATTTAATTTCAAATCCATCATTGATTCAATTTTCCTTTTAAATTTTAAAAATAACTATTTTCCTTTTTGAGCATTTTTTTTCACTGATTGGGATTGTTTCTCTAGGAATTTCAGAGTAATTTATGTATTATCAGAAAAGTTTGTCACTGATGGAATAAAGGCTTCACCAACAATGTTAACTTTCTATATTTGCTTCTTTAACTTTCTGGTGTTATCAATTAGTCGAGTTATCTTTATGGATAATGATTTTTCACAGCAAAGCTGTTGAACATTAAAAATTACACAAATCATAAAATATAATGCATTGTAAGAGGTATCATTTAATGTTAAATACCAATTATAAATTTCTTTATTAAGCATTTTATCTAAATAAACGTACAATTTCCCAGAGGTCAAGCCAATTAAATGTATAACTTTAAATCAGTTTTAACACCCCACATGCCCAAATAATTAAAATCAATTACATTTTAATTTTTAAAATTTAACATCACAAAAGTTGTTTATTCATCAAAACAATACAAGTACTTTATATATGCAACTTTATATATGCAACTTTATATATGCAACTTTATATATGCAACTTTATACATGCAACTTTATATATGCAACTTTATATATGCAACATTATATATGCAACTTTATATATACAACTTTATATATGCAACTTTATATATGCAACTTTATATATGCAACTTTATATATGCAACATTATATATGCAACTTTATATATGCAACTTTATATATGCAACTTTATATATGCTACTTTATATATGCAACTTACTGTAAGGTAGAGTAAAACTAACATTTTTCAGAAACTATTCTCCCTGATTTCTATATTAGTTGTAAGAAAACTAAAAAAATAAGACCAAGATAAAGCAAAATTGGACTTAAAATACCTTAATATACCTTTAAATATCACTTAATATAGATAACAATCTATTTAATATATGGCTAATATTGATATCAATACTTAAAATAAATAATCAATACAAGAAATATATTAAAATCCATGCTCTATTAGGAGTTTTAAAACAAACATATTTCTAAATATTAGTAATGGTATTTAGTTTGAAATAAAAATATTACTTATAAATTAAAAATATTTAATAACAATAGAACTTTACTATATAATACAGTTTTTAATAATATAGATTAATCAAATATGGTTTGTGTTAAAATTACGAGATGAGCATGGATTATATACGTAATATTCAACTTTTTCTATTTTAAAATTTTGTGGATTGTGTAAGTTGTTAATTATTTTATTGTAAGTTATTTTAAAGTTTGAATTCAGTTTAAATTTAGCCTTATAATATAACTTATTTTGAAAAAAACTTGTTTTAAATTAACAAAATTATTTCACTATATTTCTTATAACGTTTTTCTTATATATTACAATTAGCAAAATATATATACATTAAAAAAGAATAAAGCAGCTTTATCAGCAACATCATCAATTAACACAATGTATGTATCATCATCAACACAATGTATCATCATTTACATCCTTGACAAGTTGACATCCTTGAGAGTTGTTAACTTTTTTGAGCAGAGCAAAAAACTCCAACTGAGGACAGAGAAATTAAAAAGAAACTTTTTTTATAAGGATATTTTTGTAAGAACAGACAAGCCAAACTAATTGATATATCTGATTGTCAATGCAAAGATCTTAGAAAATGCTGCCATGCTATTATAAGTTAAGATAATATTGTACTAGCTATGGAGCAAATTGTCCTAGTAAATACAAAAAGAGAAAATAAAATTGGCTGTTGGATCAATAGATATAGAAGAAAAATAAAGCATGAGCGCTTGAAAGACAAAGTTAACTTGAAAATCAGTGAAGTTCAAGTTAAGACTTGATATTTTCATAGTAAAACTATCTCATATAACTAATGAGATTTGAAGGTTGTTTATTTTCAATCTAAAAATCTTAATGTAGAAATACCAAAGGGTGGACTGAAAAATGATCATTACAGATCAGCTATGCCATTTTGCAATCAGTACTAAGTGAAATTTGTCCTGCCAATCAAGACCTGGTAAACTGTCACAATCTAGATAGCTTACCATTGCCAACAGGGTCCTCAAATTTTATGTTTCTACCACAATCCCTTATCAAATTTAGTAATTATAGCAACATACATTAAGCGTATTTATGCCCTTATGTTGTTCATCATCAAAAGCAAATGCATTCTTTAATCATCAAGGAAGTATTTTTCTAGCAATGATATAAGATGAGCATCCAAAAGTTCAGAGATCCAGAGAAAAAAAAAGTATGAAAGCTAATCAAACAAGTTGGCGGCAATTCAGAGTTTCTACTCGCAGTTTAATGGTAAAGTTTACGTAGGACTTGTTACCGTGAAAACGCTAAACGTAGAAACGTTACCGTGCCACACGGAAGAAGTAGAACGTTGCGTAAAAATGATGACAGCTGTTTCTGACACGGTTTGTGGTGATATAAAAAGAGATCGAATGATACGTATCCGCCAGCAATCTGGAAAAAATATGCCAATATTTAACACCAAGTCATATTATAGCATTATTAAGTACAATTTCGGCTCTATCTATGTTAATATTATATAGAAAATGCACCTGTTCAACTCTAAACGACCTTTGAAAGAATATCTTAACAGACTAGAAAAAACAGCATTCAAAAGGAAAAATACTACAAACTATTACTTAAAATAAAAAACGTCAATTATGGCAAGTTCCGTAAATTTGCCAAACTTGACCAAAAATTGCTGCAGGGGGTCTAATTTTGTCTAATTTCGTTCATCTTAGTCTCATTTTTTAGTTTCCTTATTACTAATATAGAAATCAGGAAAAATAATAAACTTTACATATAAATCAGAGATTTTCAGTCCACTCTGATTTATAGTGTAAAGTTACAAAATGATAAAACTGATAAGTTTGCTTTATATTTAATTGAATTACTCATAAGTAAATCTACTATAAAACTGGAAAAAAATTGTTTCAGTAAACCTTCAATTAATCGTAGTCAAATAAAAAAATCTATACAATAGTTTTTGCTAGATATACCAACCTAATTATCTTGCATCTATATATTTATACAAATAAAAAATTTTATATTTATACAAATAAAAGTTTCTTTTTTCATCTATATATTTATACAAATAAAAATTTCTTTGTTAGACAATTTTTTCCACGTGAAAAAGTTGTCGAACAAAGAAATCTGCACATAGTTTTAACTGCGTTTACTATTGTAAGTAAAAAGGGGGAAATGCTACAAACCACCAGTTAGAAAACAAAACAACCACCCTTATTAGCCATGATTAAAGTACTATAAATGCATGTAAATAAGAACCTGTTTTCATGTGATGAACTATCTAAATTAACTGGTATTTAAACAAAGTTGAATCATTTAAAAGTAAATAAATATTTCAATTCAAAATTAAAATGTCTTCTTCACACAATCACACAAATAAATGTTCTACATTTTTTTCTGAAAAATATTAAATTTGTAATTTTTATTCTTAGACACCTAACTAAATCATTTCTTGAGTTTTTTATACGAAGTTTTTTTAAAACAAACGACGTTTTTAATCAACTTAACTCTTTACTGCTAGTGTTCGGGGAGGATTGCATAAGTTGAGCGCTTTAACAGGGTATTGTTTTTTGCAGTCGAAATATTATAATATTTAAATTTGTCTTTGCAGGTTATCATAGTTTAGTCTTTCTACTTAAAGAATATAAATGAATAGTTTATTTAAAAAAATTTTTATACCGAAAATTGCGTTTCTTTCAACACACCCTATCATCTCATCTTAGGAAACCAGTTTCCAAAGATGAGCTTTTTTTAATGGAAATCAAAAAAACTCAAAATAACAAAAAATTAATCAAAAAAATTTAATTGTATCTTTATGGACCATACTAAAGTAAAAAGTAATTATCTCGACCATTAAAAAAAAAAAAAAACAGTAATAGATCTTTCTTATTTCTAAAAAAGTTTGCAACACTATTTTTTGAAAAAATTTTCGCTCTTGAAATTTCAAAATAAAGCTCCGAGGAGAGATACTTAAAAAAACGCGCTTTTCTTAATAAAAAGCTGCATCTAAACTTGAGCGTCTAAAAACGTAACATCTTTAGCAACTTTACCAAGTACTATCATAATTTAAATAGCATGACAACAGCTTATCTTATATAATCCATGGAATTAGCAGTAGATAAGCATAAAATATTGAGGATATAATAAATTTTTGATGATCTTGTTTCATTCTGACGTAAATCCAAAATATTGAATAATAAAAAATTATACCGGGATGGTAAAGTTTATTAACAATCAACAATGAAAGGATATTATTGGGGATGAAAGTTTGATGAAGTAAAACAACCTTTATTATCGTTTACTTCTATATAATAATCTTTTACCAAATTACATTAACATAAATATAGTTTTCTTAAGATCTCCATCGCGGAACACATTCTTACAACTTCCCCTTCTTCTTTAAATGAAATGTTTTACTATTTAAGTTCGGAAATGTTTTCATATTTCCTCCATAATTCTGTAGGACGTCTTTCTCTGTTTGGATATGTTTTCGAATTCGGTTCTTGATAATGCCTTTGTTGCATTGGTATAGTAGTTGTTATTTCCTTTTCGTATATCCATTGGTATTTTCTTCATGTGTGAAGCATTCCAAGTTTTTGGCGAGTTATCAACGGAAGATTTGGCAGTAATCATTGTACCGTTCTTTGCCGTAATTGTGTAGGGTTTAAACTCAAACGGTGCCGTAGTTTTTTTTATATCTTTTTTGTTTTATCGGTACTGTATCTTCAGTATTTAAATTTAAATTTTTTGCGTGGTATTTTGAATCGTGGTACTTAGGTCGTTAGGAAAGTTCATAGAACTTCATCTGTAAAGATACAATGAGACAGGAAATAGTTAAATATTTATATATCATTTTAAACTGTGTTTAATTATGAAAATTTTAAGTACTTGTTGAAATATTTTGAATGTTTATTAAAAAAGTTATTTAAATTTTATTATATACGTTAAAAAAAAATTTAAAAATGGAAAAATTTGAATATCGAGCATATATTAAAACCCGTGCTCTACTTGGAGTTTCAGCACAAGCCATATCCGATGAGTTGGTTTTAGTTCATGGTAACCAAGCTCCAAAATATAGTATAGTCGCCAAGTGGGCTACTTTATTTAAAGATGGTAGAGAGAGTCTCGAAGATGATCCTCGCTCAGGGCACCCTCGAACCACGTATACAGCTAAGAATATTGAACGTGTACGAGCCATGATTGAAGAAAATCCGCATGCAACACATGATATAATTGAAGCCCTAACATCGATTAATCGTTTTACAATCAACGAAATCATTCACAACTCACTTAAAAAAAGAAAACTAACATCACGTTGGATACCCCACGAGTTAACCGATCAAAATCGCAAGAATAGAGTTGAGGCATGTAAGTAAAATTTAGCCCTTTTCAGAAACGGCCCATGGAGACTATGTGATATTATTACAGGGGATGAGTTGTGGTTTTATTTGAGACAAGTTAGACACAAATCGGCTAATGCTAGTTGGGTCGGTGAAGGTGAAAGTCCAAGAACTATAGTAAGATGCGACAGGTTTCAGCCGAAAAACATGCTTTACATCTTCTTCAAAACAACAGGTGTTGTTCATTTGGGTTATGTTGAAAAGGGAGACACCATTGCTAGCGAATATTATATAAAAAATTGTTTGAAACCTCTTATATGCGAAATAAATAAGCAAAGACCTAAAACAGGCAACTCAAACTCAAACTCAAAATTTCAAATTTCTCCATGATAACGCTCGACCCCATGTGACTGAAACCGTCACAAATTGTCTAAACCAAGCTAGAATTACAATAACTTGCCACCCACCATACTTACCAGACTTAGCTCCATCCGAATATTGGCTATTCGACTTGATAAAAAAAATCTTGATGACGATACAGACGTCGAAAGTCAAAAAACTCGCATAACGAAGCTACTTCAAAGAATACCCAAAGAAGAGTATAAAAAAACGTTTGACAAATGGCTTGAAAGGATGCAACCTTGTATAGATAACGATGGACATTATTTTGAACATTTGATAAAATAAAATTTAAAAAAACTCTTCCTTTTTATTTTTAATAGGGGAGTTCTACGAACTTTCCTAACGACCTAAGTATTTCTTTCTGTATAACTTATCATTTTCTTTTCTCTTCTTGGCTTGATCAATAATATTTGTATCAACCCTTGTCTGAAATGAGGGTATTGTGAAACCTGTAAGGCAATTGAACATGAGTATAGATGATGGTATCCGAGTTGTGCAATGGGGAGTGGTACGGTAGGAGAACAGGAAGTTGTATAACTGCTTTTTCCGGTTTCTTCGTTCAATGTGTGCTGCTCGTAGTGTTTTCATCAGTGGTTTCATGATTGATTCGGCTTGTGAGTTAGCTTGCGGCCAAAGCGGCGTGAATTGTTTATGTTCAATATTTAGTTTGTTAAAAAACATCTTTATTTTGAATGAAGTAAAAGGTTCCGATGGTGTTGGTGTGATTAATAGTTCGGCTGGTGGATTTTGTTTACCAAGTGCTTGACAAATTGCTCATTGTTTTATATGTTGTTCTACTTTAGTGTCTAGGCCGGGAAAGTAAACTTTCTGTCTAAGTAGTGCTTTGGTTTTCTCGAGTCCCATGTGGCTATTATGCGCCAGTTGTATAACCGTAATCTCTAGTGATCGTGGAATGATAATTCGATTTTCTTTTTAGGATAATGTCTGATGTTTGATTTACTGTAAGTTCTTGGCTAATCTTACGGTAAGCAAGTAACTCTTTTTTAAACTTTCTTATTTCTGGAGGACAATTCGGATGTGTTAGTTTATACCAGGTATTAGTGGCGACTAACTCTGTAAGTATTCGTAGAATAGGATCGGCTTTGGTTTCTATTTGAATATCTAGTAGTGAAAGGGCTTTAGGACATGCGTATTCAGCAGTAAAGTTGACATATTTTTCTAGCTTTTCGTTGTCACAAGGGTCTACCGGGTGTCGACTTGGATAATTAGATATATTGTTTTTTCCTTGGACGTAGTGTAAATCAAAAGAATATCCATGTAATCGTAAAGTCATACGCTCAATGCGCAGTGGTACTGTAGCATTTGATTCGTTTAAAACCTTCACAGCTTTGTAATTGCTGTACATTTTAAAAGGGTGTCCAAACAGGTATGTCCTGTTGTGTTCGCAGGCGTACACTATAGCTAAACATTCTCTTTCCAGCGTAGAGTTGCGTTGTTGTACAGGTGACAGCGCTTTTGAATTATAAGATATGAGTTTAAAGTCTTGTTTATTTGGCGTGTTTTGTACAATGATTGCCGATATGCCTACAAGACTTGCATCGGTGAAGACTGTAGTTTCTTTATTGGGATCGAAGTACCCAACGCATGAGTCTGATGTCATAGCGTTTTTCAGTTTATCGAACGCACGCTGGCACTCAAGGTTCCAGTTCCATGATGAATCTTTATGAAGAAGGTTTCGTAAAGGATAAGTAATTGTACTGCAGTGTAGAATGAAACGCTTAAAATAGTTCATAAGCCCGAGAAAGCTTTGGAGAGCTTTAGTGTTTTCTGGTATAGGCCTGTTTTTGATATTATCAAGTTTTTCAGGATCTGGTTGCTTTCCTTCTTTTGAAAATATAAATCCAAAAATTTTACTTTTTCTTTTCCAAATAAGCATTTTTCAAAGTTTAGAGTTAAACCTCTCTGTTTGAATCTTTTTAATACTTTGTGTAATATTGAATCGTGTTGTTTTGCATTTAAAGCGAATACTAAAACATCGTCAGCAATATTAGGAGTTCCTTCTATATCTTTCAAAGCTTCTCGTAAAGCGTTTTGTAGTTCTTCCTGCGCAGAATTTACTCCAAAATTAAGTCTTGTGAAACGTTTAATTTGAGTTTCGGATTGAAAAGTAGTAATTGATCTCGATTCCGGCGCAAGTTTGAGCTGGTAAAATGCCTTCATTAAATCTAGTCTTTAAGTTTTATAATAACTTCATCTAGGGTTGAAGTCGGGAAACGCGTTCTTCCGATAGCTTTGTTAGCGGCTCGCACGTCTACGCAAATCCTTAGGTTACCGTCATTTTTTGGAACAATTACCATTGCACTTATCCAGGGTGTTGTTTCGTCCGTTACCGTTTCAATTATTCCTTCTGCTTCAAGCTTTGTAAGCACATCTTTAACTTTTTCTCTAAGTGCAAAAGGAATTCTTCTTTCTTTTTGTGCGACTGGTGGTATACTTTCATTTATTTTCAACTTAGCTTGGTAGTTAGAAAGTTTTCCTATTTTCCCGCTAAAAACAGAATTTTTGTATGAGTTTATAAGTGGTTGTAATCGTTTTGGAACGTTTAGAAGTAGAACATTGTTTAATTTGCTAATGTTCCGCATGGGTTGGCAAGATTGTTGTTTACTGTCGCAATAATTATTTTGTATTGTTTTTTGTTTGTTTAAAAGTTTCTCATTGACGTCAGTATGTACTAGAGCTCTATTCAATTGCATTAAACCGAGTAATTTGGCGTCGTTTCCAGATAATAGATTGTTGTGGTGTGTTTTAATCGCGTGGAATTTGGACTGAAGGAATTTCGTATGACTTTCTATCACGGCATTGATTTGCCTTTCAATTTTAAGTTTTGGATTGTTATCCCCGTAAGTAATAATCTGTGTTTTAGATTTATATAGGCGAAGCGGTCTTTGATAAAAGCTCCGGTATCTATTAAAACGGTTATTGGTATATTTTATATATTAATCGTTACCTCGAAGTTTTCGACTGCTTCAGTATTTATCTTATTAGCATTTACAGAATACAAGTCTCCTTGATTTAACTTTGCACGAGGATTTTCGGATCATTGATATCTTTGTAAATTGTATTTATTGGTTTCGCATAGATTTGTTCATTTCTTTGGTATTTCTCTCGATGGGTTGTTGTATTCTGTTCTTTTTGTTTCTTACTTTTACAGACTGTTGCAAAATGTCCAATTTTCCGCAGGAGTAGCATGTTTTCCCTAACGCTAAACATGCGTTAGTGTGCGGTAGTTCAGTTCCGCATCGATTACAAATTTTTTTCAGCGACTTATTTATAATCTCATTTGGTTCTTTACTGATTAGTGGTAAGTTTGTTTTCTTGTTTACTTCGCTTTGTTTATTCGTTTCTTTCTCCAGTTCTTCTACTTGATTGTCCATCAGTTTGAATGTTTTTGCAGTAGTTAACAAATCTTGTAAATTTTTATTAGGATTTTGAAAACTGTATTTACGTAGTTTGGAAATGTTTGTACTAAGCTCAATTTGTTGTTTAATTTCTTTATCTTTATCGGCAAACTCGAATTTAAGAGCTTGTTCGTGTAATCGAACGTAAAACTGCTGAGTGGTTTCATCTGTACGTTGAGCCATTTTATGGAAGATAAAAATTTCATAGCTCGGGTTTACTTGGGGTTTGAAGTATTCCTTAAAAGCTTCGACAGCTTGCTGGTATGTGATCAGCGTATCTTGCGGTATAATGTTTTCATAAATTTCGTAAGTTTTATCTCCAATTAAAGTAAGAAGCAACGAAAGTTTTTGCTTATCATCTGTAATTATAAGTGAATCGCAAAGTAACTCGAATCGTTTAATGTAGCGTTTCCAGCTAGAAAATAACTTAGTTGCAACATGAAAATGGTGGAAAGTTTGGTAGATTAAGGTTTTTTATAAGTATGTTAAATGTAATGATTATTTAAATCCTCTTTTTTTTTTTTTTTTTTTTTACAAATTAGTCGCCAATTTTATTAAGTAAAAAAACCATTATTATCGCTTACTTCTATAAAAAAATCTTTTACTAAATTACATTAACATAAATGTAGTTTTCTTAAGATCTCCATTGCGGAGTACATTCTTACAGAATGGATTAACAATAAAACCAAGAAATTAAAATAAATATCACCGCTTTTAGGGTTATTCATTTTATATGCGTGTCTATTCATTTTTATATGCGTTTCTATTCATTCTTATATGCGAATTTATTCATTCTTATATTACGCGTGTCTATTCGTTCTTATATGCGCGTTTATACGCGAGTCAACCCTGTCGGCATATCTAGTATTGTAAATACTCGGAGTATTGATCACGTATAACATACCGCCGTTGATACCAGAAAAATGCGCATTTAGTTTTAAGTTTCGAATTCGAGTTCAATACCACTTATTTATCAAAAATACGTATTATTTAATATTTGATCAAAATCGGATACGATATCGTACCCGATCTCGATCAAATATCAACATTTAACGGAAAAACGAAAATCTTTGCTTTAAAGCACATGCTTAAACTGAAATTGTAAAAGCAAAATTTAAATAAAAAAGTTTTTATTTGAAATATTTAGTAAAAAGTTTGTCTGGAATGAAATGGAATAGTCAGGAATACATGAAAAGTTGTATGAAGAGATATCGTTCTGCTAAAGCAGTATCGCATATCTCCAATGCAGCTACAGTACTTTTTTGTACTAAAAAAGTTATTAAAACTTTATCATAAAAATATTTATTACTACTTTTAAATTTATTTTGTTTTATTCTTATTTTTTATTATATTCTTATTTTCTTATTATCTTTATTTTATTTAAGTCCTAAATTAATATAATTCAAATATATTATAAATCCTATCATTTCATACCTTGCTTATTCTATTATGTTGATTATTATTTTATTAACATTTCTGTTATGCTATTACCTTTTTTTTGTACTGTTTTAAAAAATTTAAAAAAATAAATTAAAATTTCAAGCCAACACTGACATTTTATTGTTGCTAAACGTTAAATTTTGTTATAAGGATTGCAGTTCTTCTATCTGTTTTTTGCTCTTTATTCAATAAGTATTTGATTTAAATTAAATATAATTATAATTTGATATTTTATTACGAGAATATGTTTTTACATATTCTCGTAATAAAATACATATTATATATATTCATATATATGAATCTTTTTAGATTTTTTCATGTTATTTTTAAATTTTTTGTTCGCGCAATTTAAGTTATATATGTTTATAGTTTGCATATATGTATATATAATGTTCATAATTAAAAAGTTTTTGATAAATATATGTATGTAGTAATATGTGTTATGTAATTGTTTTATAAATGTGTCATAAAAATAGTGTAAAATGTACCTATTGTGAATATAAATATAATATGAGGTTTTTGTATATGTTATATAAAGTTGAATAAATGTATTGTGTTTTATAGTTATTATGTATGTTTATATTATGTTGTTTTCATGTTTTCAAAGTGTGCGACTTGGCAAACGTGTTGAGCAAGATTTTGCGTAAAGTTGTTATTTATGTTACTAATGTTGTTACATTTGGCTTACCTTAATGTTGGTGTCCATTGTTAAAAGTTATAAGTGGTTTTATTATTGAAACTCACTGCTTTTAATCATTCACTAAAAGCCACTCAAGAAAAATCATTTTGCCGTATAAACATTTAGTTTATATCTAAATTTGAATTTTTAGAACCATGAAGTACCAACATGATTTGTTTTTTGAAAGCTAACATGAAATAACAATAATTAACAACTACTACTCTCTTATCATGACATCTTATCTCTATCAGATATATTGATTTTCGATTTATATTTGATTTTTTTCTTTGTATTTACTTATCAATTACATTTTTTCATTTCAGATTTATCATATCATAGATTTATGCGATATAAAAGAACAAATGTATGTAAATTTTTATGAATTTTTTCTAGGCTTTTCTAAATGTGTTTCTTATTCACATTTTATTTTACAAGCAAGGTCTGCAAGCAAATTTGAGCTGAAAATTTTTTTTAGCTTCTAAGGAGAATTGGCGTTATTCTTTGTTTTATTTAATTTGTTTAAATATAGTAGTTCTAAAAAATAAATGTTTGCTTGTTCTTGGTTTTTTACTTGTCTGTTTTCAGATTCTTATAAACTAGGCAACTCAGCTAAGCAAGTTTTGTTTTATTTTTAAGTGCTATTGGAAAGAGCTGAAAGTTATTTTTTAGAGTGATTGAAAAGAACTGAAGTGTTTTTTAGTTACTTCACACGGTGT
The DNA here is from genome assembly GCF_038396675.1 of Hydra vulgaris. Taxonomy (NCBI): domain Eukaryota; kingdom Metazoa; phylum Cnidaria; class Hydrozoa; order Anthoathecata; family Hydridae; genus Hydra; species Hydra vulgaris. The sequence goes on from NC_088928.1 coordinate 16,280,497, forward strand.
AAGTGATACTGGTTTGAGTAAGTTTACTGATTTGTTTTATTTTATATTGGATTTATTTTATATTTGATATATATTATATTAGATATATATTTTGTGTATTTAACATGAAAAACTGCCTGTAATTTGTTGACACTAAAGTTTATAAACTTAAATCTGCCTATATTTCAGTATATATATATATATATATATATATATATATATATATATATATATATATATATATATATATATATATATATATATATATATATATATATATATATATATATATATATATATATATATATATATTTATTTATTTATTTATATATATATATATATATATATATATATATATATATATATATATATATATATATATATATATATAATTACTTTAGAGTAAAATATACTGACTGACGTTGCTTCAATATTTTATACAAGATTGTGCATTTATTATTTTTGTTCATTAAGGTAAAAATAATTTTGTTCATTGTAGATTCTTTGTTAAATTAAAAATAATTGATGTAAATAAATATTGTTTAATATTTTTGATAAACGACTAATGTATGTAAACATATAAAAAGATATGGATTTCAATAAGTCTTAAGTCTTTGATTAGAAAAGATCACAATTTGTAGATTCTTTTACGTTCATTTATTCAATTGTAACAATAGAAAGATTACTGTTAATATGATAAAAGTGAAATTGAAATAGATATTATTAAGCTCAACAAAGTTATTAATGTAAAATGCTAATAGGCAACTTTAAAATAGTTGTCAAATGAAAAAAAGAGATCTAGGCAGGATGAAATTAATCGTTGTTGAAATTTTAGAAATGTAACTCGAAGTGCAGAAAACTTACTTAACAGAATTCAGTGTCAAGCAGTGTTAATGTCTGTTAATTTAATTTTACTTTAGACACTTCAGAACAAAGCAAAGTTTAACTATTTATAGTAACAATTAACACTTTTAAATCTAAATAATTTTTTTTTTTTTTAATAATTTCTATCATAATTGTGTTCTTTTTTTCATTTTTTTTTTTAGTTTGTCTATCCTTTGTCATCTTTTGATTAGTTAGCTAACTGTTGAAACATGGTTTTAATTTTTGTAAATTTAGTATGATGTGAAATTTACTCTATTAATCATTAGTCAACAGTTAGAGAGATGCTGGAGCTTAATTAAGAAATGCTGGAAATTAGCTTTTAATCAAGGTAAAAGTAATTTTGTTTACTGGTAACATAATAAAACCAGTTACTAGTATTTATTCCGTGCTTTTTTACATTTGTTAACATGCTGCTTTGGAAACACTTTCTTTCTCTCTCTCTCTCTAAGGTGAGTGGGAGATTTAATAAAACTTATGTAATTACTGAGCTCTTACGTATTTCTTAAAACCACAAATGATAATGACCATTTATAAGAAATATTTTACCAGTTGCTTGCTATTTTATGATATAGTTGCTCAAATTGTTTAACTATAATTATCCCTTGATTGTTCAAATATTGTAATAAATAAAATCTTTTTACTCCAAGTATTTAAGTTAATAAAATATCTTACTAAGTTGTGGTGTTATTTGCCGGTGTTACTACATTGTTTTGTCTAGCCTTTTATAACCTTTTTTAATTATTCTGTAGTCACGGAGTATATATTTTCTGTTATTATTATCCTAATTCTACTAACAATAAAATGCAAATAGTACTTTTGTAATTAAAAATTGTAATTTTTTTTTTAATTTCATTTTTTAGGTATTTGCAGGCTTTACTTGACTTTCCGTTTTTGGTACCTGTGTTGTGACAGATTTTAAAAAGAACTCAACTGATGTTAATGCGGTCTTTATGTCGTTAACTATAAGCAATGACGTTGCTGATACGGAGTCAAAGTGAAAATATTTATAGATAAATTTGTATTTAATTTTTTAGATAATATATCAAGTTATTAATGTGTTTTTATTGCTATTAATGATTTAAGAACTCATAACCCGTATTACGAGTTGCTTACTGCTAGTCATTATCATTATGTTATGAATTCATATTAGTTAATAAAATTGTATTCTCTGGTTATCGTGTTTTATACGTGTTTAAATGCGAGTTTGATACTCAGTAGGCGTCGTATTGTATACCTGTCTTTATCTGATGACATTTTTAATGCGCGTTTGACACGATAAAATGGCTAACATATATTCGTAAATAATGCGTATTCTGGAAAGTTTTAAATGCGCATGTAATACCAGGAAAATATCGTATTGAATATTCTCTGGTTATCGTGTTTTATACGTGTTTACAAGAGTTTCAAATGCGAGTCTGATACTCAGTAGACGTCGTATTGCATACCTGTCTTTATACGCATCTAATGCGTATTTCTAATGTTGGTCTCGACACGATAAAATGGCTAACATACATACCACTTCGATACGTATGTAAACGAGTTTCTAATGCGCATTTTCAACTAAATTTGCCGGCTGGGACGATAACTATCCCAGTCGGGAAATTTAGTTGTACATGCGCAGTAGAACTCATTCAAATACATATCGATGTGGTATGTATGTTAGCCATTTTATCAGTGTCGAGATTAGAAATACGCATTAGATGCGTATAAAGACAGGTATACGATACAATGCCTCGTTGTCAAACTCGCATTTGAAACACGTATAAAATACGATAACCAGAATATTTAATTCGATATTTTCCTGGTACATCACATTTAAAGACGCATTATTAGCATTATCATATTCAAACGCGCATTAAAAATAGACATCAGATGCGTATAAAGACAGGTATACAATACGACGCCTATATCAAACTCGCATTTAAACACGTATAAAACACGATAACCAGAGAATATTTAATACAATTTTATTAACTAATATGAATTCATAACATAATGATAATCATTCACATAAGCATTCCGTAATACGGGTTATGAGTTATTAAAACATTAATAACAATAAAACACATTAACTTGATATATTATCTAATACAAATTTATCTATAAATATTTAACTTTGACTCCCTATCAGCAACGTCATTGCTTATAGTTAACGACGAAGACCGCATTAACATCAGTTGAATTCTTTTTAAAATCTATCACAACACAGAAACGGAAAGTCGAGTAAAGCCTGCAAATACCTAAAAATGAAATTAAAAAAATTACAATTTTTAATTTAAATAGTACAAAAGTACTATTTGCATCTTATTGTTAGTAGAATTAATAATAACAGAAAATATATATTCAGTGACTACAATTAAAAAAGAGTATAAAAAGGCTAGACAACACAATGTAGTAACACTGGCAAATAACACCACAACTTAATAAAATATTTTATTAACTTAAATACTTGGACTGAAAAGATTTTATTTTTTACAATATTTGAACAATGGAGAACTATAGTTAAACAATTTAAACAATTATACCATAAAATAGCAAGCAAATCGTAAAATATTTCTTCAAATGATCTATTTTTTTTCATTTGACTACTATTTTCAAGTTGCCTATAAGCATTTCCATTAATGACTTTGTCGAGCCTAACACTACCTATTTCAATTTAACTATTTTCATTAAACATATTATCAGTAATCTTACTATTGCTGCAACTGAATAAATGAACGTAAAAGAATCTTACAAACTTTGATCTTTTCTAATCAAAGACTTAAACTTAAGATTTATTGAAATCCATATCTTTTTATATGTTTACATACATTAGTCGTTTATCAAAAATATTAAACAACATTTTTTTACATCAATTATTTTTAATTAAAAAAGAATCTAAACTACAATGCACAAAATTATTTTTACCTTAATGCATAAAAATAATAAATGCACAATCTTGTATAAAAAAATGAAGCAATGTCAATCAGTATATTTTACTCTAAATTAATTATTTAAATATATATATATATATATATATATATATATATATATATATATATATATATATATATATATATATATATATATATATATATGGGGCAAGATGACGACCTACAGTTATCTCTTTAGCAAAACTAAATATAACAGTTGACTTTAGCTGAAAGGGAAGTAGATTAATTTTACTAGATTTATCAATGGTTTCTTTTTAAATATTATTTTTGTGACGAAAGCTAAGTATTAAAAAAGTTTTTCTGACATTGAGAAAAAAACTTTTTATCCTCGTTTGACTTGATTTATTACATCGCTACATCACCAGCTAAAGGTAAGTTTTATTTTTTGGGACAGACTAAGATACAGGGTTTTTGAAACAGTCATCATCTTTTCCCATGTTCCCCTATATATCTATTCACATACCTTTAAAAAGTGGTATTACACTTTACACAATGAAATATGGAAATACATCATCATTTTTTTCAACTACTTTCAAAAGGAATTTATTTATTTTTTCTAGTCTGTTATTTTTTCTAACAAAGAATATTTATAAAGATACAGAGAAATATAAAATATACTGAAATATAGGCAGATTTATGTTTATAAACTTTTGTGTCAACAAATTACAGTCAGTTTTCAATGTTAAATACATAAAATATATATCTAATATAACATATATCAAATATCAAATAAATCCAATATAAAATAAAACAAAATAGTAAACTTACTCAAATCAGTATCAGTTATACTGTGTGAAGTAACTAAAAAACACTTCAGTTCTTTTCAATTGCTCTAAAAAATAACTTTCAGCTCTTTCCAATTGCACTAAAAAGAAAAAAAAAACTTACTTAGATAAGTTGCCAAGTTCATAAGAATCTGAAAACAAATAAGTAAAAAAACAAAGAACAAACAAACATTTATTTGTTAAAAGTACTATATTTAAATAAATTAAATTTAAAAAAGTGTAACTCCAATTCTCCTTAAATGCTAAAAAAAAATTTTCAGCTCAAATTTGCTTGCATACCTTGCTTGTAAAACCATGTGAATAAGAAACACATTTAGAAAAGCCTAGAAACTACTTTAAGATGACAAATGCAAAATTGAAGTTTGAACGTTGACTGGACTAATTATTAGCAGATGTTTTTGAAAAATTCATAAAAATTTACATATATTCGTTCTTTTATATTGCATAAATCCATCATATGATAAATCTGAAATAAAAAAATGTAATGGATAAGTAAATACAAAGAAAAACATCATATATGAATCACAAATCAATATATCAGATAGAGATAAGATGTAGTAATAAGAGAGTAGTAGTTGTTAAGTATTGTTATTTCATGTTAGCTTTTAGAAAACAATTCATGTTGGTACGCCATGGTTCTAAAAATTCAAATTAAGATATAAACAAAATGTATATGTGGCAAAATGATTTTCTTGAGTGGCTTTTAGTGAATGATTAAAAGCAGTGACTTTCAATAATAAAACCACTTATAATTTTTAACAATAGACACCAACATAAAGGTAAGCCAAATGTAACAACATTAGTAACATAAATAACAGCTTTAAGCAAAATCTTGCTCAACACGTTTGCCAAGTCACACACTTCGAAAACATGGTCCATAAATATTATAAGAAGTGTTTATATATATATTGTATAAATTTAAATAAATATATTGTGTTTTATAGTTAGTATATATGTTTATATTATGTTGTTTCTATGTCATGGAAACAACATAATATAAACATATATACTAACTATAAAACACAATATATTTATTTAAATTTATATAACATATATAAACACTTCTTATATTATTTATATACACAATAGATACATTTTATACTATTTTAAAAATACATTTATAAAACAATTATATAACTCATATTACCACATACATATATTTATCAAAAACTTTTTAATTATGAACATAATATAAACACATGTGCAAACTATAAACATATATAACTTTAGTTGCGTGAACAAAAAATTTAAAAATAACATAAAAAAATCTAAAAAGGTTCGTATATATTTATATATAAAGACGTATATCTCGTAATAAAATATCAAATTATAATCATATTTAATTTAAATCAAATACTTATTGAATAAAGAACAAAAAACAGATAAAAGAACTGCAATCCTAACAACAAAATTTAACGTTTAGCAACAATTAAAGTATCAGTGTTATCTCAAAATTTTAACTTATTTTTCTAAATTTTCTAAAACAGAACAAAAAAAGGTAATAGCATAACAGAAATGTCAATAAAATAGTAATCAACGGAATAAAATAAGCAAGGTATGAAATGATAGGATTTAAGGTATATTTGAATTATATTAATTTCATACATAAAACTAAATTAATAAATTTAAATGTAGTAATAAATATATTTATGAAAAAGTTTTAGTAACTCTTTCAGTGCAAAAAAGTACTGTAACTGTACTGGAGATAATTTACTAAATTGCTCAAGAGAAACCTTTTTAATTTAAATTTTATTTTCGCTATATTAGTTTAAGCATGCGCTTTAAAAGCAAAGATTTCATATTTGTTAATATTTGATCAAAATCGGGTTCGATATCATATCCGATTTTGATCAAATATTATAAATACGTATTTTTGATAAATAAGTGGTATTGAACTCGAATTCAAAACTTAAAAGTAAATGCGCATTTTTTTGGTATCAATGGCGGTATGTTATACGTGATCAATACTCCGAGTATTTACAATACTAGATATGCCGACTGGGTAGAGAATATTCAATACGAAATTTTCCTGGTATTACATGCGCATTTAAAACTTTCCAGAATACGCGGTATTTACGCATATATGTTAGCCATTTTATCGTGTCAAACGCGAATTAAAAATAGACATCAGATGCGTATAAAGACAGGTATACAATACGACGCCTAATGAGTATCAAACTCGCATTTACACACGTATAAAAAGCGATAATCAGAGAATATTCAATACAATTTTATTAACTATTATGAATTCATAACATAATGATAATGACTAGCAGTAAGCAACCCGTAATACGGGTTATGAGTTATTAAATCATTAATAACAAAAAAAATACATTAGTAACTTTGATATATTATCTAAAAAATTAAATACAAATTTATCTATAAATATTTTAACTTTGAGTCCCTATCAGCAACGTCATTGCTTATAGTTAACGACATAAAGACCGCATTAACATCAGTTGAGTTCTTTTTAAAATCTGTCGCAACACAGGTACCTGAAAAGGAAAGTCAAGTAAAGCCTGCAAATACCTAAAAAGAGAAACGAAAAAAAAATTACAATTTTTAATTACAAAAGTACTATTTGCATTTTGTTAGTAGAATTAGGATAATAATAACAGAAAATATATATTTTGTGTCTACAGAATAATTCAAAAAGATTATAAAAAAGTTAGACAACACAATGTAGAAACACTGGCAAATAACAGTACAACTTAATAAGATATTTTATTAACTTAAATACTTGGACTAAAAAGATTTCATTTATTACAATATTTGAACAATCAAGGGACAATTATAGTTAAACAATTTGAGCAACTATATCATAGAATAGCAAGCAACTCGTAAAATATTTGTTATAAATGGTTATTATTATTTGTGGTATTAAGAAATACGTAAGAGCTCAGTAATTATAAGTTTCATTAAATTTCTCTCTCATCTAAGAGAGAGAGAGAGAGAGAAAGAGAGAGAGAGAGAAAGAGAGAGAGAGAAAGAGAGAGAGAGAAAGAGAGAGAGAGAGAGAAAGAGAGAGAGAGAGAAAGAGAGAGAGAGAGAGAGAAAGAGAGAGAGAGAGAAAGAGAGAGAGAGAAAGAGAGAGAGAGAGAAAGAGAGAGAGAGAGAGAAAGAGAGAGAGAAAGAGAGAAAGAGAGAGAGAGAGAGAGAGAGAAGGAAAGTGTTTCCAAAGCAGCATGTTAACAAAAGTAAAAAAACACGGAATAAATAGTATTAACTGGTTTTATTATGTTACTAGTAAACAAAATTATTTTTACCTTGATTAAAAGCTAGTTTCCAGCATTTCATAATTAAGCTCCAGCTTCTCTCTAACTGTTGACTAATGATTAATAGAGTAAATTTCATATCATACTAAATTTACAAAAATTAAAACCATGTTTCAACAGTAAGCTAACTAATCAAAAGTTGACAAAGGGAAGACACACTAAAAAAAATGAAAAAAAGAACATAATTATGATAGAAATTATAAAAAAAGTTAAAATTATTTAAATTTAAAACTGTTAATTATTACTATAAATAGTTAAACTTATACTCTGGTTTGTTCTAAAGTGTCTAAAGTAAAATCAAATTTACAGACATTAACACTGCTTGACACTGAACTCTGTCAAGTAAGTTTTCTGCTTGCCGAGCAGCATTTCTTACATTTCAACAACGATTAATTTCATCCTGCCTAGATTTTTTTTTTTTTCATTTGACAACTATTTTCAAGTTGCCTATTAGCATTTACATTATTAACTTTCTTGAGCCTAATACTATCTATTTCAATTTTACTATTATCATTAAACATATTACCAGTTATCTTACCATTGTTACAACTGAATAAATGAACATAAAAGAATCTTACAAATTGTGATCTTTTCTAATCAAAGACTTTATTTAAACTTAAGATTTATTGAGATCCATATCTTTTTATATGTTCATATACATAAATCGTTTTTCAAAAATATTAAACAATATTTATTTACATCAATTATTTTTAATTCAACAAAGAATCTAGACTACAATGCACACAATTATTTTTACCTTAATGCACAAAAATAATAAATGCAAAATCTTGTATAAAAAATTGAAGCAATGTCAGTCAGCATATTTTACTCTAAAGTATATATATATATATATATATATATATATATATATATATATATATATATATATATATATATATATATATATATATATATATATATATATATATATATATATATATATACATACATTTAAAAAATGGTATAACACTTTGCACAATGAAATATGGAAAAACATCATCATTTTTTTTCAACTACTTTCAAAAGGAATTTATTTATTTTTTCTATTCTGTTATTTTTTCTAAGAAAGAATATTTTATAGACGCAGAGAAATATGAAATATAGGCAGATTTATGTTTATAAACTTTCGTATCAACAAATTAGTCAGTTTTCCATGTTAAATACATAAAATATATATCTAATATAATATATATCAAATATAAAATAAATCTAATATAAAATAAAACAAAATAGTAAACTTACTCAAACCAGTATCAGTTATACCCTATGAAGTAACTAAAAAACACTTCAGTTCTTTTCAATTGCTCTAAAAAATAACTTTCAGCTCTTTCCAATTGCACTAAAATATAAAACAAAACTTGGTTAGCTGAGTTGTCTAGTTTATAAGAATCTGAAAACAGATAAGTAAAAAACCAAGCAAAAACAAACATTTATTTATTAGAACTACTATATTTAAACAAATTAAATTAAACAAAGAATAACGCTAATTCTCCTTAAAGGCTAAAAAAAAATTTCAGCTCAAATTTGCTTGCAGACCTTGCTTGTAAAACCATGAGAATAAGAAACACATTTAGAAAAGCCTAGAAACTACTTAAAAATGACATATACAACATTGAAGTTTGAACATTGACTGGACTAATTATTAGCAGATGTTTTTAAAATTTTCATCAAAATTTACATATATTCATTCTTTTATATCGCATAAATCCATCACATGATAAATCTGAAATAAAAAATGTAAGGGATAAGTAAATACAAAGAAAAAAATTCATGCCATGATAAGAGAGTAGTAGTTGTTAAATATTGTTATTTCATTTTAGCTTTTAGAAAACAATTCATGTTGGTACGTCATGGTTCTAAAAATTCAAATTAAGGTATAAACAAAATGTATATGCGGCGAAATGATTTTTCTTGAGTGGCTTTTAGTGAATGATTAAAAGCAGTGAGTTTCAATAATAAAACCATTTATAGTTTTTAACAATAGACACCAGCATAAAGGTAAGCCAAATGTAACAACATTAGTAACATAAATAACAACTTTACGCAAAATCTTGCTCAACATGTTTGCCAAAGTCACACACTTAGAAAACATGGAAACAACATAGTATAAACATATATAATAACTATAATACACAATACATTTATTTAACTTTATATAACATATATAAACACCTCATATAATATTTATATACACAATAGATATATTTTATACTATTTTAATGACACATTTATAAAACAATTATATTAACGCATATTACCACATACATATATTTATCAAAAACCTTTTAACTTTGAACATAATATAAACATATATGCAAACTATAAACATATGTAACTTATTATTATATAAAAATAATTGCCGAACAAAAAATTTAATGATTCATATATATATATATTCATATATAAAGACATATATCTCGTAATAAAATATCAAATTACAATCATATTTAATTTAAATCAAATACTTATTGAAAAAAGAGCAAAATACAGATAGAAGAACTGCAATCCTTATAACAAAATTTAACGTTTAGCAACAATGAAATGTCAATGTTGTCTCGAAATTTTAGTTTATTTTTCTAAATTTTCTAAAACAGAACAAAAAAAAGGTAATAGCATAACAGAAATGTCAATAAAATAATAATTAACATAATAAAATAAGCAAGGTATAAAATGATAGGATTTAACGTATATTTGAATTATATTAATTTAGGACTTCATAAAACTGAATAAATAAATTTAAAGGTAGTAATAAATATTTTTATGATAAAGTTTTAGTAGCACTTTTAGTGCAAAAAAGTACTGTAACTGTATTGGAGATATGTGATACTGCTTAGCAGAACGATATCTCTTCATATAATTTTTCATGTATTTCTGACGATTCCTTTTCATTTCAGACAAATTTTATAAAATATTTCTAAAGAGAAATCTTTTTATTTTAAATTTTGCTTTTGCAATTTCAGTTTAAGCATGCGCTTTAAAGCAAAGATTTTCGTTTTTCCATTATATGTTGATATTTGATCAAAATCGGGTACGATATCGTATCCGATTTTGATCAAATATTAAATAATACCATAGTTTATAGGCTTCACTGGTTTGGAAACTCCGTAAAATCTATTGTTTAAGAGCCGTTTTTTCTAAGAATCAGGCAAATTCCTGAAACTGTGGAAGTGACCTCCTCCAAATTGCTTGAATTTTTTATATATTGATCAGAATATAGAAAAAACCTGTTGGGGAAAAAAAAAATTTTCAAAAGTGTTTCGTTCACTTTTCGGAATATTGGGCTTAAATTTTTGAGATTTTTTTAAAAATTTTTAGAAATTTAGTTTTTGCCACCTTTGAACCCATTTTTTTGGCAAGGCAAAAAGTTTGCACATAGCTTTTGTAGTTAATATCAGACGTAACCCAAAAGCTCTCTCCAAAAAATATAAAAAAGTTGCGTGACACTGTGCGGTTGGCTAATTATCATAGTTCAAAAGTACAAAATCAATCACTTTTGTCAATTTTTAATCGGAGTTAATTCTAGCGGCGAAGTGTTGCACACAATTTTTCTTTTAGGATTTGAAATTATCAAAGGTATTGAGTCTAAAAATGCAAAGAAAGTTATGTGATACCTAAGGCCTATTAATATATTAAGGCTTGAAATTGGAAAAAAATGTTTTAGTATACTTACAAAATGAACCATTACGGCAGAGGCGCTTAGTTTTTTAAAAATTTAAAAAAATACAAATGTCAATACAAAAATGTACTAAAATAATAAAAAAAAAAATTAGTGTGATTTTTTAACACGCATGATATAAAATTAATTAAAAAATGAACAAAAATCTAACATCAAGATAACTATATTGCTAATTAAATAAAACATAAATCAAACATTTAAATGTTTTTCCATTTAAAAATTAGTTTTTCATTTATTAATAGAGTCATTTACACACATTATCCACCACATCACACATAATTTCTACTCTGCTGCAGTAAGTTTCTCTAAGAATAATGATATGACTGTATTATAGTCTTCTTCGGATAATGAATAATCGCCACAACCACTGATTAGAAAAGGAGCATTTACTAAACAGATAATTTTATCAGTTTGGTTATTTATCTCCTCGGTAGTAACTGGCCAGCGAAAAGTATTCTTCTCTTGCCCGTTAATCATACAATTAACTCTGATCCCAGTTATAGATACCTAAAAGTATTAGCGCAACATTTAAAATAATATAATAAAGAGTTTATGATTTGTTTAATTTTGCTTACATTCAATAAAACTTGTAAAGTCTTATATAATGTCATTCTGAAATTATTTTTACATTTTATTTATATTCCTTTTATTTTAGAGCACTGTTTTGTAAAACAAAATAAAAACTTGAAACTAATATATACTTTGAATAATATTACCTCCACAATATATCCAATACTTCATTGTTTTTCATATGCAACAGCAACCCAATCATTCACTTTCCATACAAGACAAATTTCTTTTGCAAGATTGGCGATGTCTTCCTCATATTTATTATCATCTTCATTTTCTCCTGCCAGATTAAAGTCATCATTTTCGCCATAAACTTCTTTGTTATCGTTAACCTGACTATTTTCATTATTTTCTGTTGTCGGTTCTACCAGCTTACCTTTTCTTTTCAGGTTACTAAATCTATAACAATATCAATTGTACATATTTTTAAACATATGTAAACAAACACACAAAATTATAACTTTCACCTAAATTTTAATTTCATATTTGTAAAAGAACTATTTAACAGTCAGAAACATAATCTAATTTGCAAAAGTTTTGATAGCAACAATGCCTACCTTGAAAATAAAGATCTTATCTGTTGGCTAGTTACATATTGATCAGGCGGAAGTTCTCTCCTCAGCTGCATGTGAACCTGCTCAGGGCTCATTTTATTACCTGATTCTTCTCCACGAATAAAGTATTTATACAACAGTTCTTTCTGCTGATTTGAAAATCTAAAAGAACTTCGAAATGGTAATGCCCAACCTTGCAATAGAAAAATGTTCATGCAATGTGGTTTGTCTTTTACGGAAGCACTGTTAGAGGATGAAGAAATTGGCATATTTAGTTGTGAAGTAATTTTCATCTTATGAACAAACGAGTTGCGAACTTCATCCAATGATGTTAATGATTTCGGAACTGTATGAAGACCGGATAGCATGTGTTCTTCTAACTCAGCATCGCTTTCAAATGATAAAGTACAATTCATTTCAGTGCAAAATCTTAATGAATATAATTGCCTGTCACTTCTTTTCTGTTTTTCCTTAAGTGACTTGTTACGCTTAATTGAATTATCTGTTTTGCTATATGGCAACAACAACTTAATCGAGGGTTGAATCTTAAGATTTCCATACTCTTGTTCAATTCCCTCACCGATATTGAAATAACGCCACATCTTCATACTTTTCTCACCAAACTCAAATGAGTGATAGTTGCTAATGTTCTTAAATCTTGGTCCAGTAACTACAGTTTTATCATTGCTAATTTGAGCAACGGCTACTTTTGCATCTTTAGCGCCAAAACTATAATGCATAGCCTTGTGTATATCTTCAGCAGTCAAAAGATTATTACCAGAGTCAACGTAACTCCTTAAAATTGTCTTTACAACTGCACTCTCCCTGTCACATTGATCTTTTCCACAACAGGGTTCATTATAATCATATCTCAGCAACTTTATATCTCTCTCTTTGCATACATTGTAGATTGCTTCAGCTGAAAGATTTCCCTGATAGCAGCCGGCATTATCAGATTTGGTAAACATTTTCTTGATATGCGGTTGATCAATTCTGAATTGGTCTAAAACTGCAGTGGCTAACGAAACAACATCACCTATTCCCTGATCACACCTATACATTGAAGTAAAGTAAACACGTTTGAATAACTTTCCTGCTATTTTTATGAAGAATATATCCACATGTAAACTCATTCCTTTCTCGCCAAAATACTCTCTTTGGCCCTCTCTGTATCGAACCGGAAGAATTTTTTGACAAAACTCTTTAAGCCAGAAAGCAGTTTCATCGTTTAATTGCTTAAAAGCTTCGATTTTTGCCTTTTTCTGTTGAGAATCTCTCATCAGGTGTTTTATGTAGTTGAATACATCCTTTACAGCAATTTCCAAATCATAAATAGAATCAGCATCGTCAGAATTTTGAATTGTTAGTTCTTTGATCATCTCGATAGCTTTGCACAAATCATAGCAATCGGCACATACCACTTCTGATATCTCTGTGTTGGATTGAAGATTTTTTTCAGATGGATCTGATAAGGCATGTTTTGAGCTATGAGAAGAAATGTTTGAGTCATTGACACTACAATTGGTTTGATAACTTGTTTTCAAATACCTTTTTCCTTTTTCAAGGGCAGCTTCGAGAGATTTTTAGAACTAAATCTTTGTGCCAATTTTTGTAATGTTTGAAAACCATTCATGCCTGAAGCAGTAACATCATCTAATCCAGCTAAGCTTTTTCGACTTGAAGGTTTTATTGCATGCAATACTTTCCACAAACTTGAATCAGATAATGGTATATAATTGTTTTCACTACAACTTTTTCGATAGAACATGATAGCGTGGCTATATTTTGTCGTCAGTATTGCATGCACTATCTTTTGTTCTTCACCGCTGTCGTATTTTAATTTGGTTATTCCATAAGCAACATCATGCAAAATACCGCTTGTAAATATAAAGTCTAAGAAATGTTCACACTTTGTTTGATCAAGACTAGATCGGACGAATACTTTCTTCTCTGGAAATGCCAACCCTTTATGAGATGCATGCCATTTTCTTGCTGTTTCTATACGATGTTTGGTACACTCAAATGTGTTCATTATAAACTTTTTGGTATACTTGGTATGGTCTAATAATGAGAGGATAACTAACTTTCCCATGGAATCACTTTGCTTATATACTTTCTGAGCACGAATAATTTCAATTGGGAGAGGGCTATTTATTTCATCAACATTTTTACTGTTAAGAAAATCTATAAGTATTTCCTCTTGTCCAGGAGCAACAGCTTCCGCAAATTTTTTCTTTAATAAGTTTTCTAGGCGAACATACTTGCGTTTTAACTTATCTTTAGTAGTATCTTCCAGATATTCGAACTTCCTTTTTAATCTAAATTTTATTGGACTTGCATTAAGAACCTCAGTTACACTCTCACGGCTTCCTAGAGATTCGTCCAAAATCTCCTGTGAAACATTAATTTCACCGGGATCAAATTCTTCATCTGGAGTAGCAGGTGTCATATATGTTTGTTCTTGTTGTGTTTGTGTTTCTGTACATAAATTGGTGTTTTCGTTGACTCTAGATAAAGCAGTTTCTTGCTTTAAATGGGTAAAACACAGCATTGCACCAACTGAAAATACTTCATTTTATCGCTTTGACATTGATATGACGACATGTATTGGTGAAAAATAAAATGTTTACAAGTTTGAAATACATTGTTGTTATTATTAAAATACAATATTGCAAGAGTGTGATTAATTTAGTGATTATTTATTAAAAGAGTGAGGAATTAAAAGAGCTATTTTTTTTTGTTTAAAGAACTTTGTCTCAAAATCTTATTGCAGAGAAGTTATAAAGTATGTAATTATAAAAATTATATTACAGTCTGCGTAAATTTAAAATACATAATTACCTTTAAGTTGATGAGGTGTTTCTTAACATCAACATCTCCCAGCTGATGAATGTAGAACATTTTGTTTATAATTTTATGTTTTTTGAATGATCCACAATTTCCTTTTGAAAAGCAACAACAGTTTTCATAAAAATATTTGTTTTGTTTCATACTCAACTAAAAACAAGTTCTATTTATGCAGTACCTATTTCTCAATAGCAATGATAGAATATCTACTCTATTTATGCAAATTTTAAAGATCGTTAAAATAAAGTTAAGACATTTTTATGGTATAGTAAACAACCGCCCACTAGCTTGTTTCTCCACAATCGTGATATCAGCGATTCTTCTTCCATTCGATCACCACAAGTTATTTGGTTATGACGTAAATTTAAATAATTCACTTCTGATCATGTATTGTTTTTTATTATTATTTATTTCAATTGTTATGATTTCTATATCATAGTCAGAAACGCTTAAAATTTTTTCTTAACATTACGTGCAATGTTTTGTGTAATGCTAAATGCTAATTTTGGATGATAGAAATTTTATTGTGAGCGAAAACCTCATCTGTGTGTCCAAAAAAATATCTCTTCGTACTTAATCATTTTTAACAATTTGTACCTTTATTTTTAACTTAATATCTAAAGATCACACGAATTTTTTTTATTATTATGTTAGGACCTTTTTGTATTGACAGTTGGATATGTTTACATTTTTACAAAACTAAGCGCCTCTGCCGTAATGGTTCATTTTGTAAGTATACTAAAACATTTTTTTCCAATTTCAAGCCTTAATATATTAATAGGCCTTAGGTATCACATAATTTTCTTTGCATTTTTAGACTCAATACCTTTGATAATTTCAAATCCTAAAAGAAAAATTGTGTGCAACACTTCGCCGCTAGAATTAACTCCGATTAAAAATTGACAAAAGTGATTGATTTTGTACTTTTGAACTATGATAATTAGCCAACCGCACAGTGTCACGCAACTTTTTTATATTTTTTGGAGAGAGCTTTTGGGTTACGTCTGATATTAACTACAAAAGCTATGTGCAACTTTTTGCCTTGCCAAAAAAATGGGTTCAAAGGTGGCAAAAACTAAATTTCTAAAAATTTTTAAAAAAATCTCAAAAATTTAAGCCCAGATTCCGAGTGAACGAAACACTTTTGAAAATTTTTTTTTTCCCCAACAGGTTTTTTCTATATTCTGATCAATATATAAAAAATTCAAGCAATTTGGAGGAGGTCACTTCCATTGACTGCCTGATTCTTACAAAAAATGACTCTTAACCTTTTGACACAAAAATAGAGCGTAAATGAAGCGTGACAGTGCACACAAACTTTTTAACGGCGTTTATTGCTAAGTGATATTGCAAACAGATTATTCCTTTATTTCACAGATTATCTGTAGTGATTATTTATAAGTGATTTTTTTTGTACATCATTGAACAGTGTTGACCGAACAATGATTAAACTTCACCGTTATATGTGTGGAGATATGATTACTCCTGTTATTTTTAAAACAATAAATTTGTATGCCAAATATAGATACATATACTTTGTAGCAGACCCACCACACCTGATGAAAACTGCTCGAAATTGCTTATTAAACTCTGGCGCAGGAAAATGTACACGCTACTTGTGGAACAATGGAAAATACTTACTGTGGCAGCACATTACTCAATTGTATTATGAAGATTTAGACAATGGTTTAAAACTTATGCCTAAGTTAACTAATGAGCACATACACATAAACTCTTACTCTGCTATGACTGTAAAACTAGCTACCCAAACTTTAAGTCAAACCGTAGCATCTGTTTTGAAAACCTTTGGATCTGAGGAACATAAAGAGACAGCTAGTTTTTGTGAAAAAATGGACATGTTTTTTGATTGTGTTAACAGTAGATCTCTTGAAGAACATAAAATTAATATAAAACCTTTCCTTCAAAAATACACAGACCAAAATGATTTACGATTTAATTTCCTTTTAAATGATTTTTTGGATTATTTTAAAGATTGGAAAAGATCTATAGATGAAAGAGTGGACAATACTTCTAGTTGTCAATACTCTTATGGTGCTAAGGCTAAAATGTTCATTTCACATCAGACTCATGAAGGCTTAATAATGACATGTAACTCAATTGTGGAAGTTACAAGGTTTCTGTTAGCAGAGGGTATGTCTTATGTACTTACTAATAGATTTTGTCAAGATCCAGTTAGAATGTTCGTGGTTCAAGACAAATAGGGCGACATTCAGATAACCCTGAGGCTAAACAGTTTGGATACAATTCTAATGCAATACGCATCCAAAGAAGTGTTTCGCTTAACACTGGAAATACTAGAGGCTCTTATATAAAAAAAAAGTCTTGGATAAATGTGTCTGAAGATCTTATACCAAAAAGAAAGAGAAAAAAAACATGATTTACAAACTACTTATATTATAACAACTATTTGTATTCAAAACTTTTATAAAACTACATATATATATATATTATTTGTCTTTCAGTTTATGTGATTGTTTCATATTAGCACGTAATCCTTTTTTAGGTAGTTCTCCTGTTTGTTTTTTTTGCTTTGTGTTTATTAACAATGTCTTTGACAAATGAATGACTTCGAACTCTAAAATATAATCTCAGTATTGAAAACAAAGTAGATTTTTGTATATCTTTTTCAATTTTTAAATCACAGCTTTCAAGAATAACCCTGTAATATTCACCTATATCTTGATCATATAATGTTTTTTCTGTCAAGAAATCTATGTCTATGCTTTTAGTTAATTCTGACTGTTCTGTATATAAACAAAATACTTTTTCAGCTATAACAAATATTTGCTCAAACTCAATTGTTATACCAGTGAGTCCTCCACGGCTAAGAGCATTGGTAAGTTTTTGGTCTGGAATATTTTTTGTTTCAGATTGACAGCTTTTTAATATTGATATTACTTGTTGTATAGCAGTGTCATTATTTGATCGAAAACTTTGGATTTTTTTTTTTAATTTGAGGATGCAGTAACCTCCTAGATATTGCAAGCCATACTTTTCCCTTTTACATATTGTTTGTCTACTTGATATCTTTTTATCACTGACACTAGATATATTAGCCCTATAATAAGATGCTAAGCTGTCAGCAAGTTTGCTTAATAATAATGTAGCAGTATCTTCATATTCAGCATCACAATTAAAAATTTGCCTACTGTTGATTACTATTCTGCCAAAATAATTAGCATAAAACTCATTCAAACTTTTTAGAGAAATTTTACTACAAGTTTCAATTATTCTATCAAACTGAATCTCATCTTTTATCTGGTCAATCTGAAATTTTTTAACAACTTCAATTATTTTGTCACCATAAATTGAGCTTTCTATAATCTTGCAAGACACTTTTTTTAGTAGTGAGAACAAAATCTCAGTGTTAAAAACTGGATTATTAGCAGGTTCATCAACGATAATATTGTTGGGGTGCTTTTTAGAGATATGCAATTTCAGCCCTCCTTTACTTCTAAAAACTTTAACGCATACATTACATGGGAAGGATCCAGCTCTCATTCGTTTTAAGTAAGATATATGTTTAAAAAACAAAATATAATCAGTCGCTCAATCGCTTATCTTTCGCTTAATTTGATCACTAATAAAAAAACCTAAAAACAAATGTTTGTTTATGCTACGTAAATAATTTACATAAAGAAACATTTTTCACTTTTTTATCTTACTAGGAAAAAGTACTAACATCTTCGACAATAGCTTCAGTATAACTTTGAAGTTCAATATCTTTTTCAAAACTTTCCAATAGCATTATAAGGTCACTATTGCAAAAATAGTCATCGTCTTCTCTCTCTGAAGCCATAGTAAATTTTTGTGCTGTGCACCGTCAATGTCACGTGATCACAGCGTTCACCTTAATGAGTTTTTTTTTACGCAAAACACCAAGTTTCCAAACCAGTTAAGTCTATAAACTATGATAATACGTATTATACGTTGATATTTGATCAAAATCGGGTACGATATCGTATACGATTTTGATCAAATATTAAATAATACGTATTTTTGATTAATAAGTGGTATTGAACTCGAATTCAAAACTTAAAACTAAATGCGAATTTTTCTGGTATCAACGGCGATATGTTATTCGTGGTCAATACTCCGAGTATTTACAATATTAGATATGCCGACTGGGATGTAACTACGCATATGGTTGTAAAATGGAGTTAAATTAAATTCTGTTGTATCCATAATCTTTTAAAGTTTTCTGATTAACCCATCCGTATTTCAAGGCCTTTCTTCCTATTTGTATGCCTGCTTTAAAAAAGAAAAATTTTCTTCTATTGGATTAAGCTGTGGCGTTTATGCTGGCAGATACTTAACAGCTATGCCATGAGAAGTTAGTGTTTGCCAAACAGACTCCAGTGGAGTTAACAATTGTCCAAAGCGAGCACCGGAGCTTCCACTTCTGCATTCCTAATTGATTGTGCCAAAATTGTCGTAATGAAAGTACAAAATGAATCTGCATTCCAACATCCAGATTTTGTTTCATAATCCAGCACTCCCATTGTTGAAACAGTACAAATCAAACTAAAACTTTTGTCACGATTTGCAAACGACCGTAAAATTGCTGGGGCACAAGTTAGTGAATAACCAATAAATAACTCGTGTTGAGTTTCGTTCTTCTGATCTGTACACAAAACGCTTTCTTGGTAAATCCGAGCGTTTGAGTTTTCTTGAAATAGAAGGCTGAGAAATGTTGAAGCAGAAAGATTTTCTTCTATATTCATATATATGTTTATACTCTTGTTCATATTCTCATATACATGTTCATAATCATGTATATGTTCTTCTTGAGTCATGTATATGTCAGGAATTAAGAAGATGCATTTTAGTTTGCCGTTTGAACGATAAATTTCTTTTTAGGTCTTTAATACTTTTATTTTGGAAATGATTCCATATTGACGGACCACGGTTTGTAATTAGAAAACTTGACTGCTGTGATTTAGTTTTCCTTAGGTGATAGTTGTACCTGATATTTAAACGCAGATTATATTTTTCAGAAAATGATATCAAGAAAATATTTGAAAAAACGCTTGGTAGTAGATTATTCTTATACTTATACATAAAAGTTAATATCTGTAATTGTTACAATTTAAATATCTAAAACCATCATGCTTTTCATCACTGTGACCACCTTTACTAACCTATATAGATAATTAACTGCTTTACCTGTATGGTTTTGCAGCCTTTGAAACTTTGGCAATTTTTTTTTATGGGAGCTGGCACATACAATATTTGCGTACAAAAGCTGACTATGAACATGACTGAAAGCGTACTACGTGATTTACTATCGAGAATGGGTCTCGAATTATACAAAACACCTATTACAGAGGACACCTTTGTTTCAAGAAGACCTTTGTTTCAATATGGTTTCTCCATGACAAATTTTCATCAAAAAGTACACCTAAAAGTTTTGTAAATTTTTCACGTTCAATATTGTTTTTATTGAAAATCAGTTTAGGCAGCTGCAACGGAATATTAATTGAACGTATTTTTTTTATGAAAAAGAGTATAGCTAGTTTTTTAACAATTTAGGGATAATTTACTTGCTATGAACCAGAGGGTGAAATTTTCGAGTTCAATATTCATAGTTTCAAACAAAGTCTTTGCATCAGGATGATTAAAAAAGAAATTTGTATCGTCAGCATACATAATTGTAGATATTTGTTGGGAAGAATAATGCATATCGTTAGTATATGTTAAATACAATAATGGACCTAAAATTGAACCCTTAGGAACTTCACACGTAATATCAAGGGCTCCTGACGTTTCTAGTAATACAAATTGCTTTCTGTTAGACAAATAGCCTTGAAACCACTTAAGCCTACAATACCGTAATAATTTAGCTTGAAAAGTAAAATACTGTGATCAACTGTATCAAAGGCCGTGGAAAGATCAATAAACACTCCTAATACCAGTTACTCACTAGAAACAATAGAGAGGCCTACATTAACAAAATATTTGTTAAATTCTTGACAGATATTTGTTTCGCTTGTCATTATTTTTTTTTTATCGGAAATTGGTTTTTGTGGTAAACAAGTGTGTTTCTTTTTTACTCTTCCTGTTAGTTCGTTTATAACAGCCCAAGTACTCTTTATCTCGAATTTATGCTTAACGAGCTGATTAGAAAAATACCTTATTTTTGCTTTCGTTTATACTATGTTGAAAAAACTTATATATTATTGTAGATTTTGTAGATTTTTTCATCACCTTTAATTATTGGTTTCAAAAGATTTACATAAAGTTTTTGTTTTCTTTTTGATGCTTTCTTTTTTATAAATAGGCATATATGAATGAATAAATAAGCATATAAAAATGAATAACCTTTTATTTTAATTAGAAATAACCGGTTACAGTATACGGTATACTAACTTTGCGCTATACTTTACCGTATACTTGGTATACCAAGAGTTAGTATACAGTTTGGTATACCTATTTACTTTTTTTATGAATAATTATTGAAATTTCTTGATAGTTTAATAATTTATTAATAAAATATTACAATATTATGTTAATGAATTAAATTGCGATGCCCTATTTATTGTATGACTTATTGTGATTAAAATGTTTTTATTTTTAATGGGTTTTTCAATGTTGCAAGATAACAATCCATTATCAAGTGGTTGCTGATTTTGATCAAAGACTTTTTAATTTTTTTAGTGAGAAGGTGTAACGAATGGTTAACATTATAATAAAACACACAAACAAAAATGTTAAATAAAAAACAAACGCATTTGTTTTTTATTTAATATTTTAGTTTTTACGTGTTTGCAATACATGTTTGTATTACGGTTTCGCCGACAAAAGTTTGTTTACAGTGTAAAGTATACTATACAGTATACTGTAAAGTATAGCCTTTACAGTATACTGTATAGAATACTTTATTCTATACTATACGGTAAACTGTATACTAAATTTTTAGTATACCGTATACTACCGTATAATTTTAATACGGAAAATTAATCTATAATTCGTTTTTTAATTTAATGATTGGGGATAAACTTTTTTTGGTCGATTAATAGTTAATTGGTTACCACTCCTAAAGTCAACTAAGTAACTAATAAATTTAACTACAAAACGTTACACCGCGGGTTTATAGCATAAGTTGCATAACATTAGCACTATAAAATAGGTTATATAACGTTAAATACGCATAGGTTACATAACGTTAGCACTATAAAACCTATTCAATTATGTATTAATCAATTAACTATGTATATGCTTTGTATTAACCAATTTAAATGGTATTAACCAATTTGTATTAACCAATTTAAATGGTAACCAATAAAGCGTTGGTTAATTAACCAATAACCAATTACCCAACGCAATGAAACCAATTACCCAACGCAACGTAAATTATTAACGCTATGTCATATAAAAGAACTGTATTACACAACTGTATTACATTACGCAAGGCAGTGAAACCAATTACCCAACGCAACTTAAATCATTAACTCTGTGCCAAATAAAAGAACTGTATTACGTAACGCTTAACGCGCTACGCAATACAATGTGCGTCAGCCGGGAATCGAACCCGGATCTATTGCTTGGAAGGCAACAATGCTAACCGTTACACCACCGACGCTTACCGTTACTCGAATAATTACATTTCTTAAATTTCAAAGAAAATAATGAAACAACATAAACATAAAAGCAACATAAACATAAAAGCAACATAAAAAACACTTTCTTATATAAAATTAAAATCAGGTTTTGAGTTTTTGAAAAAACCTACATCTGGAAATTTGTTTTTTGCTTTTTTTTAATTGAATAAGTGCGAGCTATAGTTCCAACAAGTAATACTACTTTTAAATGGAATCCGTACGAGATAAAGTATAGCAAATATAGTTTATATTAATGAAAAAACATAAATATTAATATATATATATATATACATATATATATATATATATATATATATATATATATATATATATATATATATATATATTTATATATACATATATTTATATATATATATATATATATATATATATATATATATATATATATATATATATATATATATATATATATATATACATATATATATAAATAAATATATATATATATATATATATATATATATATATATATATATATATATATATTTATATATATATATATATATATATATATATTTATATGTATATAAATATATATATATATATATATATATTTATATATATATATATTTATATGTATATAAATATATGTATTTATATAAACAAATATATATATATATATATATATGTATATATATATATATATATATATATATATACAATATATATATATATATATATATATATATATATATATATATATATATATATATATATATATATATATATATATATATATATATATATAATATATATATATATATATATATATATATATATATATATATATATATATATATATATATATATATATGTATATATATATATATATATATATATATATATATATATATATATATATATAATATCAAAGACGTGGTGGCACCTAAAAAGCAGGTACGAATTTCCAGAAGAGGGGCCCGGTGAAGTAAAGTGGTGAGGAAAGAAGGCAATGTTATGTTATCCTTCTCAGCAGCCTTTCTGTAGATCTCCACAAAATCAACCATTTCAGTAGTGAATTCATTTAAACTGATACCAATTTTGATTTTTTCAAGCACTGATTGATTTTTTTCTTGTGAATTAGAGTTATGAAAACTATGAGTAAAATCTTCACATATATTCTTCAATAAAAGGTGTCTATGCTTTCTAAAAATTTCCGCTGTAAATAAAGTTTGTCAACAAAAATTGCAGTTGCTGAATCCACTAGAGTATAAAACACTGAGTAATCCGTTGAACTTCTGTTTCATCGAAGTCCAGTCGTTTCTTTCTGCCAGTCCTATTCTCATCAAATATTTGTTGTTCAAGCTGAGCCTCAGTTGCAACTTTAACAGTAGATAAAATAGCATTTTGGTCAGCACTGTTCCTTGATACTTGAAGCTTTTCCAGTGATACATCGACAGACATTATAGCAAACAAAAAATCAAGTGTTTTTCCTTGAAGAATTTTATTTAGGGGACCCAAGATAGTAAAAATTTCTTTGAAGAGACATAAAGTTACAATTGTTTCATATGACTGAAATCGGGATAAAAGACCTTGTGCTTCACTTCGAATATACATTTTAAGTTCCATGTCATTTGAAATTTGTTCAAGGCAATCGATTACTGCCTTGTATAGTGTCAGCAGTTGGTCGGTGGCATTTTGTAAGGCGCTGAAACGAACGCTTTGGATAGCAGCGAGTTCAATAGATTGATTCACATCCTTAAGAAGAGATTTGCACTTTTCAAAAATATTATTTCGTTTCCTTGAGCTTCCCTATAGAAAAGTCTTTAGTTTCTGCACATTACCAGGCTTGTTTTCTGTTCAAAAAAAGTGAACAGAAACAACAGAAGAATTTGCACAAACTTTCATAACCAGAATTGTTCCATGAGATCCACAATAAATATTTGTTGCCATGGAAGAACACTGCTTCAAATGTGTTACAACTCCTTTGTTTATTCCTTGCATGTTGCTTGCACCATCAAAAGACATACCTATACACTTTTAAATATCTACGTTAACTGATTTGATTTCATCTTTGATTTTTCGCTTTTTCCTTCACCAGTTGTTGTTCCAGTTTCAACCATTGAAATCAGATGTTCCTTTAAAACGACCTCTTCTGCAGCAAGCATAACATAGCGTAATACAATAGAAGTTTGCTCGTAGAGTGTAATACCATTGTTGCCATCAGCTAATGTTGAAATAAATACTGAGTTATTTACCTTTTCTGGAATACCCTTCTTGACTATCTGTGTCATAGTATGAATTAGCTTGTTTTGTGTATATTAAAAAGAGGCGTAATTCTAGCACCCCTTCCAGCAGATTGTTTTTGAGTACTGTGAACATTTGAAAGTTTTTCATTCAGCACCTCATCATACTGACTGAGTAAATTTAACAAATTTAGAAATTTAACCGCGCCACCTTGAAAGATTTCACTTTTTTCAGAGTCATTGTAAAAGTTGGCTTCCTCATTTCCACGTAAGTTTTTACTCTCTGCGATCAAATACCGAATAGCATCAATAACTCGTATTAGGTATTGATGTAGTTTCCCCGCTTCTTTACGTTTCTTTTTCAGATGTTTCGTGGTTTCAATATTTAATATTTTATTAATTGTGGAGTCTGATAATGCATGGACCATAGCTTCAGCAGCATTTCGATGGTTTTTCTGGATGCAATGCTTTGTTATGATGTGACGTAAGTTTGACCAATTATCAAACCCATCACGTAAAAAATTTCTGTCCTCTCTTGATCCAAAACATAAACAAGCAATAGCAGAGAGTAAGTTAGCCATGACTTTTTCTGCACAACTTCATTGTCATTAATTTTAACTGATTCAGTGTGATACTTAGATAACCTTGAATGTTTTGTTGGCTTTTTTGGCCTTAATACATTAAATTGCTTTTTATCAATCTTCTTTGCATTTTTCAGCTCTAGAAATATTGCTGGATCATTTTAGGTGGCATTTACAACGTTATCTGGTTACTTCTAAATAATCTTTATTGGTAGAGCCGCTGAATAATCTTTATTGGTCCGCCGCTAAATAATCTTTATTGGTCCGCTGCTGCAGTTACAGGCACTTGAGCCGCTAAATAATCTTTGAGCCGTTGTTGAGCCGCTAAATAATCTTTATTGGTCCGCCGCTGCAGTTACTGGCACTTCATAGTAACCCATTTCTACAGGCACTCTCTCAGTTTCAGTAATTTTTTGGTTTCAGAATGTGTCTGAATATTCTAGTTCTGCTCCTTTATCTGCTGCAATTATAACATCTTGATTATTGTCTGTTTCTTGTACAAATGATTGGTCACTAATCTCTTTTATTGGCTCTGTTTCAATAATGCTTACTTGTGATATTCACAATGAATGTTGATGTTAGTTCTATATTCCCTGTTGCTGTAAATGATGTCCCAGCTTTTCTCTGTATTTGTGGCACCTGCACTGACGCGAGACCTGCCGTTAACTTTAATTGTTTTGTATCATTACTAGCTGCTTTTAATTCATATTGTCGTTTTTTGAGCATTTTTTTCAGCACCAGATTTGTATTTCGATGTTGATTCTTTCTTTTTTTTTTTCCTTTATTTCACCTGAAATATAAATAAATATAAAATTAAAACTAGTCCTATGATAGACACCACGGCATTGGTTTCTTTCGTTTGAGTTATAACTACTATCGGTCCATGGAATTTATACAGAGTTGTACTATTTATAAATTCCATGGACCAATAGCGAGTGGACTGGAGCATATTGAGTAGTAGTGAATGAAAGTAATAACAAAAACTCATTAAACACAAAATATTATTTATCAAACATATATTAACCATATTTATCAATGTAAAGCAAATGAATTCATGGATTTTATATATTTATAGTTTTGAACTTTTCAATAACAATTTTCTGTTTTTTTTATTGATGGGATGGTTAATTTCAGATAAAGAGGACACATTTTTTAATCGTTCCTCGCTAAAATGGTTGTTTTCGGTATTCTTTTAGTTTAACAATACATCTGCCTCTACCTTCTTTTGTTTCAGCCGCCATTGCCTTAACATATCGTTCTCTTCTTTTATTTAGCCTAGATGTTCGTTGTTCAGCTGATTCATTTGTTCTAGCTCGAAATTTCCGTTTTCTTTCTCGAGCAAGACAATCGATCATATTCAGTTTCCAGATTCTTTTTTATATTTAGCTTTCTTCTTTATATTTCTACGTTTATAAGATATTTTTTTTATTTATTTACTTTAGAAACATTAATTATTATTTTTAATTACTATTTATAAGTAAAGTATTAAAACGTTACTTACTTTTTTACAGTATAAAATATATCAATTCCAGGTCAACAACGTTTTTTGTTATTATTATTCATCATCGGTTTTATTTATTTACGCTAAACAAAGTTTTTTGTTTTTTGTTTCTTTAATTACTTTTCTTAACGATTTCTTTTATTTACGCTAAACTAAAGTTTAGCGTATTTCTTTTTTTATTACCGCTGACCTAGTATTTGTTTTGAGCGGACACCAAACAAACAAATAAACAAACAAACTGGCGTGAAAGCAAGTTAAATTAAATGTTGTAAAAAATGCTCTGATAGAAACTGTTTGAGGATTGGAGGCCCAGTTTCCTGAGCCAGATTAAAGGCCCAGTACAAGTCCTCGTACCCTCGTACTGCGCCACCACTTCCCTGATATGTATATATATATATATATATATATATATATATATATATATATATATATATATATATATATATATATATATATATATATATATATATATATATATATATATATATATATATATATACATATATATATATATATACAGTGGTGGCCAAGAGTCTTGGAACAAAACATTTAACGACCAAAAAAATTTATTTTTGATCTAAAGTATAAGTTTTGAAAGTTTGATGCTTTTATTTTTACATAGCAATATGTTTATAGTTACATATTTGTATATTGCGCAATTTATTATCGTTTTTTATTATTCATAAGCACTTTATTAGCCATATTATGCCAGACCTTTCACCTAAAAAAAGAGGAATTATTGCTGCATTATATGAACAAGATTTAGTTCAAAGAGAAATATCTGAAAAGCTTGGTTGTTCATTATCAACTGTAAGTAGAACTTTAAAAAGGCATAAAGAAGAGCTCCAATTAAATTTTACTTCAAAGATGAGATCAGGCAGGCATAGAGCAACCACCTCAAGAACTGAGAAACTTATTGGCCGGATCAGCCTTGCAAATCCACGGCTATCTGCACACGAGATTTCAAAAGAAATTTTTATTGAGAAAAAAGTGACCGAACAGTTAGAAGAAGGCTTTTGGTTAATTTCAAAATGAAGGCATGCAAGTCAGCAAAAAAACCTTTTTTATCATTAAAAAACCTAAAAGATCGATAAAAATTTTGTCAGCGCTACAAAAATTGGACTGGAGAAAATTGGTCTAAAGTTCTTTTTTCTGATGAAACATGTATTAAACAATTTAATGTTACAAATAACTTTGTAAGAAGTCCAAAAAACTGTAGATATATGCCGAAATATACAGTTAGCAGTGTCAAGGCTCCTGTGTCTTGTATGGTTTGGGGTGCTATTTCTGCCAAAGGACGTGGGCCATTATAGATAATGCCCAAGAATACCACAATAAACAGCAAAGTCTATTTGGATGTCATGAAGGAGAAGTTGCCACCTTTCATGCAGATCTTGAACTGCACTTATTTCAAACAGGATGGTGCACCATGCCACACAGACAAAATTGTAAAGAAGTGGTTTGCTGATGAAGGAATTCAAACCCTTGAAAATCAGCCTGGGTCATCACCAGATCTTAATGTTATTGAAAATTGTTAGCATATTATGAAAGTAAAAGTTGCTGCCAAAAAGCCTAGATCATATAATGATTAAGTTGAAGCAATCAAATCCATGAAATTACACCAGACTATTGTACAAAACTTGTTAACAGCATGCCAAAACGTATCCAAATGGTAATTGACAATAACTATGCTTCCATTAAATATTGAACTTTTATCATGTATGTGCATGTACCTATCATCTTTAAAATTGTTATAAACACTTATTTTATTGAAAAAAATAAAAATATATTTTCTAATAAATTGTTTTTCACACAAATATATTGATTTCATAACATAAACTAAGATGTTCCAAGACTTTTGGCCACCACTGTATATATATATATATATATATATATATATATATATATATATATATATATATATATATATATATTAATTTTAAATTAAACTGGTCTATTCTAAAAACTGCGCCTACCTATAAAAACATTTCCAAAATATGAATACTATGTTTACAAGAAAAATTTGAAATTATTACTCATTTAGACCAAAAAAATTTACTGAATTAAAATCAGAATTATTTTCTAAATGCAGACATGTAAAAAAGTTCCTTTTAAAAAACTATAAAAACAAATGACCAGTCCAAGTTTATCCAAATTCTCAAGAATTCTTTTCATGAATTTTTAATCATCTAATATAGTTAATGCAACTTCCTGGTCGCAGTATACTACAGTTATTACATAATTAATTTTAACAACTCCCATCTTCCTGGGAAACAATTTTTTTATAATTTGAAAATTTTTTAATGTTTAGACATTCTTCCTGATGAACCTACTGATTGAGAAACACTGTGTAGAAGAAAGAAAAAATTAGATAAGTGTTTTTACTATACATTTATATATATATATATATATATATATATATATATATATATATATATATAATACATATATATATATATATATATATATATATATATATATATATATATATATATATATATATATATATATATATATATATATATATATATATATATATATTAATTATGTTAGTGTATTTTTCAATTAGAGTGCTCAATGTTCTTAATGAATAGAGCAATAATGATTTAGTAAAAATCTAATTTTTGATTTCTTCTACACTGTGTTTCTTCATCAGTAGATTTATCAAGAAAAATCCTTCCTGGTTCTTCCTGATGAACCTGCTTAAATGGAATCCGTTCTAGATAAAGTATAGCAAAAAGAATTTGCTATGCTTTATCTCGTGACTGCTGATTTTTAAGAAAAAGGAGAAGTTGAAAAACAATAGAGAATGAAATATAATAGAGTTTGAGATGCGTCATAATTAAATACATGTATTTTTAAGAATTAAATATGTAGTTTTACTATTATTTGGGTGAAATATTATTGAGAATTCGGATTGCTTTAACAAAGTTTGTGGTACCTGATAAAAAAGCAAAAAATGGTTTGTTTAATATTTATGATCTATAATAAAGAAAAAGTCTTCACAAATATTAGGTATCATATGATATATTAATCTAAACATGAATAAAAGATTGTTATAATTATTTAATTGATAATTATTTAGCACTCCAAGGTTTCTAAGGAGTATTGGCACTGGTGTATTTATTAGTATTTAATATTATATATATAAATTTCGCCGTTTGACAATAATTACAATAAACAAGTAAATAAAAAAAAATTTACTTGACAGGAGCAAAAAGAAGACTAAAGTTGTCTTATCACTAAGACCCGTTATATATACCATACATTGCATAGCTTTTAATAACCGTGTAATACAAAGTCTTTTAAATATTAATTAAATTTTCTCAAAAATTATACTTAAAATAAAGAAAGAAAGAAAAATATAAATATATTTTAAAAATAAAAAAAAAATATCAAGTTAAAAAAAAAAAAAAATTTGTTTTTATATTTTATCCTTCTATTTTTTTTTTTTTATTTATCTCGTTAGATTGAGAATAAATAATAAAAAATTAAAATTAAAAAAAAAAAAGCAATAAAAAAAAATAAAAAAAAAATAAAAATTTGTATATATAACAAAAATAAAAAGATAAAAAGTGAATGCACACAATCGCATATAAATACATGACAAACAATTAGGGGTACTTTTTACAAAAGATTTCAAGAAAATATAGTATAAACTTTTTTACATCCTCGGTAATAAATAAACGATAAAATTAAACCGTGTAAAAGTGTACAGGGGCTGTCCATTATCTATGTCATCAAATAATTGACAACTTTTACCTGCCCCCTCCCCCTTGTCAACAACTTGTCAAACTTACAAAGACACCCCCAACAAAATTACGTCAACATTTAATTAACCCCTCTCACTCCTTTAAAAAAAAAAATTACTTTAAGTAGTAGTTACATTACGTACTCTATATTAGCTTCTCAATCAGTAGGTTCATCAGGAAGAATGTCTATACATTAAAAAATTTTCAAATTATGAAAAAAATATTTCCCAGGAATATTTGAGTTGTTAAAATAATTTATGTAATAACTGTAGTATATTGCGGCCAGGAAGTTGCATTAACAATATTAGATGATTAAAAATTCATGAAAAGAATGCTTGAGAATTTGGATAAACTTGGACTAGTCATTTGTTTTTATAGTTTTTTAAAAGGAACTTTTTTTCATGTCTGCATTTAGAAAATAATTCTGATTTTTATTCCGTAAATTTTTTTGGTCTAAATGAGTAATAATTTCAAATTTATCTTGTTTACATAGTATTCATATTTTGGAAATGTTATTATAGGTAGGCGCAGTTTTTAGAATAGACCAATTTAATTTGAAATTAATATATATATATATATATATATATATAATATATATATATATATATATATATATATATATATATATATATATATATGTATTTATATATATATACATATATATATATATATATATATATATATATATATATATATATATAAATATATATACATATCTGGGAAGTGGTGGCCCAGTACAAGGGTACGAGGACTTGTACTGGGCCTTTAATCTGGCTCAGGAAACTGGGCCACCAATCCTCAAACAGAAAAAATTTACTTCAGTTCAATAAGTTTCTATCACATCATTTTTTACAACATTTAATTTAACTTGCTTTCACGTCGGTTTGTTTGATTATTTGTTTGTTTGGTGTCCGCTCAAAACAAATACTAGGTCAGCGGTAATAAAAAAAGAAATACGCTAAACTTTAGTTTAGCGTAAATAAAAGAAATCGTTAAGAAAAGTAATTAAAGAAACAAAAAACAAAAAACTTTGTTTAGCGTAAATAAATAAAACCGATGACGAATAATAATAACAAAAAACGTTGTTGACCTGGAATTGATATATTTTATACTGTAAAAAAGTAAGTAAAGTTTTAATACTTTACTTATAAATAGTAATTAAAAATAATAATTAATGTTTCTAAAGTAAATAAATAAAAAAAATATCTTATAAACGTAGAAATATAAAGAAGAAAGCTAAATATAAAAAAGAATCTGGAAACTGAATATGATCGATTGTCTTGCTCGAGAAAGAAAACGGAAATTTCGAGCTAGAACAAATGAATCAGCTGAACAACGAACATCTAGGCTAAAAAAAAGAAGAGAACGATATGTTAAGGCAATGGCGGCTGAAACAAAAGAAGGTAGAGGCAGATGTATTGTTAAACTAAAAGAATACCGAAAACAACCATTTTAGCGAGGAACGATTAAAAAATGTGTCCTCTTTATCTGAAATTAACCATCCCATCAATAAAAAAAACAGAAAATTGTTATTGAAAAGTTCAAAACTATAAATATATAAAATCCATGAATTCATTTGCTTTACATTGATAAATATGGTTAATATATGTTTGATAAATAATATTTTGTGTTTAATGAGTTTTTGTTATTACTTTCATTCACTACTACTCAATATGCTCCAGTCCACTCGCTATTGGTCCATGGAATTTATAAATAGTACAACTCTGTATAAATTCCATGGACCGATAGTAGTTATAACTCAAACGAAAGAAACCAATGCCGTGGTGTCTATCATAGGACTAGTTTTAATTTTATATTTATTTATATTTCAGGTGAAATAAAGGAACAAAAAAAAGAAAGAATCAACATCGAAATACAAATCTGGTGCTGAAAAAAATGCTCAAAAAACGACAATATAAATTAAAAGCAGCTAGTAATGATACAAAACAATTAAAGTTAACGGCAGGTCTCGCGTCAGTGCAGGTGCCACAAATACAGAGAAAAGCTGGGACATCATTTACAGCAACAGGGAATATAGAACTAACATCAACATCCATTGTGAATATCACAAGTAAGCATTATTGAAACAGAGCCAATAAAAGAGATTAGTGACCAATCATTTGTTCAAGAAACAGACAATAATCAAGATGTTATAATTGCAGCAGATAAAGGAGCAGAACTAGAATATTCAGACACATTCTGAAACCAAAAAATTACTGAAACTGAGAGAGTGCCTGTAGAAATGGGTTACTATGAAGTGCCTGTAACTGCAGCGGCGGACCAATAAAGATTATTTAGCTACTCAACAACGGCTCAAAGATTTTTTAGCGGCTCAAGTGCCTGTAACTGCAGCAGCGGACCAATAAAGATTATTTAGCGGCGGACCAATAAAGATTATTCAGCGGCTCTACCAATAAAGATTATTTAGAAGTAACCAGATAACGTTGTAAATGCCACCTAAAATGATCCAGCAATATTTCTAGAGCTGAAAAATGCAAAGAAGATTGATAAAAAGCAATTTAATGTATTAAGGCCAAAAAAGCCAACAAAACATTCAAGGTTATCTAAGTATCACACTGAATCAGTTAAAATTAATGACAATGAAGTTGTGCAGAAAAAGTCATGGCTAACTTACTCTCTGCTATTGCTTGTTTATGTTTTGGATCAAGATAGGACAGAAATTTTTTACGTGATGGGTTTGATAATTGGTCAAACTTACGTCACATCATAACAAAGCATTGCATCCAGAAAAACCATCGAAATGCTGCTGAAGCTATGGTCCATGCATTATCAAACTCCACAATTGATAAAATATTAAATATTGAAACCACGAAACATCTGAAAAAGAAACGTAAAGAAGCGGGGAAACTACATCAATACCTAATACGAGTTATTGATGCTATTCGGTATTTGATCGCAGAGAGTAAAAACTTACGTGGAAATGAGGAAGCCAACTTTTACAATGACTCTGAAAAAAGTGAAATCTTTCAAGGTGGCGCGGTTAAATTTCTAAATTTGTTAAATTTACTCAGTCAGTATGATGAGGTGCTGAATGAAAAACTTTCAAATGTTCACAGTACTCAAAAACAATCTGCTGGAAGGGGTGCTAGAATTACGCCTCTTTTTAATATACACAAAACAAGCTAATTCATACTATGACACAGATAGTCAAGAAGGGTATTCCAGAAAAGGTAAATAACTCAGTATTTATTTCAACATTAGCTGATGGCAACAATGGTATTACACTCTACGAGCAAACTTCTATTGTATTACGCTATGTTATGCTTGCTGCAGAAGAGGTCGTTTTAAAGGAACATCTGATTTCAATGGTTGAAACTGGAACAACAACTGGTGAAGGAAAAAGCGAAAAATCAAAGATGAAATCAAATCAGTTAACGTAGATATTTAAAAGTGTATAGGTATGTCTTTTGATGGTGCAAGCAACATGCAAGGAATAAACAAAGGAGTTGTAACACATTTGAAGCAGTGTTCTTCCATGGCAACAAATATTTATTGTGGATCTCATGGAACAATTCTGGTTATGAAAGTTTGTGCAAATTCTTCTGTTGTTTCTGTTCACTTTTTTTGAACAGAAAACAAGCCTGGTAATGTGCAGAAACTAAAGACTTTTCTATAGGGAAGCTCAAGGAAACGAAATAATATTTTTGAAAAGTGCAAATCTCTTCTTAAGGATGTGAATCAATCTATTGAACTCGCTGCTATCCAAAGCGTTCGTTTCAGCGCCTTACAAAATGCCACCGACCAACTGCTGACACTATACAAGGCAGTAATCGATTGCCTTGAACAAATTTCAAATGACATGGAACTTAAAATGTATATTCGAAGTGAAGCACAAGGTCTTTTATCCCGATTTCAGTCATATGAAACAATTGTAACTTTATGTCTCTTCAAAGAAATTTTTACTATCTTGGGTCCCCTAAATAAAATTCTTCAAGGAAAAACACTTGATTTTTTGTTTGCTATAATGTCTGTCGATGTATCACTGGAAAAGCTTCAAGTATCAAGGAACAGTGCTGACCAAAATGCTATTTTATCTACTGTTAAAGTTGCAACTGAGGCTCAGCTTGAACAACAAATATTTGATGAGAATAGGACTGGCAGAAAGAAACGACTGGACTTCGATGAAACAGAAGTTCAACGGATTACTCAGTGTTTTATACTCTAGTGGATTCAGCAACTGCAATTTTTGTTGACAAACTTTATTTACAGCGGAAATTTTTAGAAAGCATAGACACCTTTTATTGAAGAATATATGTGAAGATTTTACTCATAGTTTTCATAACTCTAATTCACAAGAAAAAAATCAATCAGTGCTTGAAAAAATCAAAATTGGTATCAGTTTAAATGAATTCACTACTGAAATGGTTGATTTTGTGGAGATCTACAGAAAGGCTGCTGAGAAGGATAACATAACATTGCCTTCTTTCCTCACCACTTTACTTCACCGGGCCCCTCTTCTGGAAATTCGTACCTGCTTTTTAGGTGCCACCACGTCTTTGATATATATATATATATATATATATATATATATATATATATATATATATATATACATATATATATATATATATATATATATATATATATATATATATATATATATATATATATATTATATATATATATATATATATATATATATATATATATATATATATATATATATATATATATATATATATATATATATATATATATATATGTATATATATATATATATATATATATATATACATATATATATATATATATATATTTGTTTATATAAATACATATATTTATATACATATAAATATATATATATATAAATATATATATATATATATATATATTTATATACATATAAATATATATATATATATATATATATATATAAATATATATATATATATATATATATATATATATATATATATATATATATTTATTTATATATATATGTATATATATATATATATATATATATATATATATATATATATATATATATATATATATATATATATATATATATATATATATATATATATATATAAATATATGTATATATAATATATATATATATATATATATATATATATATATATATATATATATATATATATGTATATATATATATATATTAATATTTATGTTTTTTCATTAATATAAACTATATTTGCTATACTTTATCTCGTACGGATTCCATTTAAAAGTAGTATTACTTGTTGGAACTATAGCTCGCACTTATTCAATTAAAAAAAAGCAAAAAACAAATTTCCAGATGTAGGTTTTTTCAAAAACTCAAAACCTGATTTTAATTTTATATAAGAAAGTGTTTTTTATGTTGCTTTTATGTTTATGTTGCTTTTATGTTTATGTTGTTTCATTATTTTCTTTGAAATTTAAGAAATGTAATTATTCGAGTAACGGTAAGCGTCGGTGGTGTAACGGTTAGCATTGTTGCCTTCCAAGCAATAGATCCGGGTTCGATTCCCGGCTGACGCACATTGTATTGCGTAGCGCGTTAAGCGTTACGTAATACAGTTCTTTTATTTGGCACAGAGTTAATGATTTAAGTTGCGTTGGGTAATTGGTTTCACTGCCTTGCGTAATGTAATACAGTTGTGTAATACAGTTCTTTTATATGACATAGCGTTAATAATTTACGTTGCGTTGGGTAATTGGTTTCATTGCGTTGGGTAATTGGTTATTGGTTAATTAACCAACGCTTTATTGGTTACCATTTAAATTGGTTAATACAAATTGGTTAATACCATTTAAATTGGTTAATACAAAGCATATACATAGTTAATTGATTAATACATAATTGAATAGGTTTTATAGTGCTAACGTTATGTAACCTATGCGTATTTAACGTTATATAACCTATTTTATAGTGCTAATGTTATGCAACTTATGCTATAAACCCGCGGTGTAACGTTTTGTAGTTAAATTTATTAGTTACTTAGTTGACTTTAGGAGTGGTAACCAATTAACTATTAATCGACCAAAAAAAGTTTATCCCCAATCATTAAATTAAAAAACGAATTATAGATTAATTTTCCGTATTAAAATTATACGGTAGTATACGGTATACTAAAAATTTAGTATACAGTTTACCGTATAGTATAGAATAAAGTATTCTATACAGTATACTGTAAAGGCTATACTTTACAGTATACTGTATAGTATACTTTACACTGTAAACAAACTTTTGTCGGCGAAACCGTAATACAAACATGTATTGCAAACACGTAAAAACTAAAATATTAAATAAAAAACAAATGCGTTTGTTTTTTATTTAACATTTTTGTTTGTGTGTTTTATTATAATGTTAACCATTCGTTACACCTTCTCACTAAAAAAATTAAAAAGTCTTTGATCAAAATCAGCAACCACTTGATAATGGATTGTTATCTTGCAACATTGAAAAACCCATTAAAAATAAAAACATTTTAATCACAATAAGTCATACAATAAATAGGGCATCGCAATTTAATTCATTAACATAATATTGTAATATTTTATTAATAAATTATTAAACTATCAAGAAATTTCAATAATTATTCATAAAAAAAGTAAATAGGTATACCAAACTGTATACTAACTCTTGGTATACCAAGTATACGGTAAAGTATAGCGCAAAGTTAGTATACCGTATACTGTAACCGGTTATTTCTAATTAAAATAAAAGGTTATTCATTTTTATATGCTTATTTATTCATTCATATATGCCTATTTATAAAAAAGAAAGCATCAAAAAGAAAACAAAAACTTTATGTAAATCTTTTGAAACCAATAATTAAAGGTGATGAAAAAATCTACAAAATCTACAATAATATATAAGTTTTTTCAACATAGTATAAACGAAAGCAAAAATAAGGTATTTTTCTAATCAGCTCGTTAAGCATAAATTCGAGATAAAGAGTACTTGGGCTGTTATAAACGAACTAACAGGAAGAGTAAAAAAGAAACACACTTGTTTACCACAAAAACCAATTTCCGATAAAAAAAAAATAATGACAAGCGAAACAAATATCTGTCAAGAATTTAACAAATATTTTGTTAATGTAGGCCTCTCTATTGTTTCTAGTGAGTAACTGGTATTAGGAGTGTTTATTGATCTTTCCACGGCCTTTGATACAGTTGATCACAGTATTTTACTTTTCAAGCTAAATTATTACGGTATTGTAGGCTTAAGTGGTTTCAAGGCTATTTGTCTAACAGAAAGCAATTTGTATTACTAGAAACGTCAGGAGCCCTTGATATTACGTGTGAAGTTCCTAAGGGTTCAATTTTAGGTCCATTATTGTATTTAACATATACTAACGATATGCATTATTCTTCCCAACAAATATCTACAATTATGTATGCTGACGATACAAATTTCTTTTTTAATCATCCTGATGCAAAGACTTTGTTTGAAACTATGAATATTGAACTCGAAAATTTCACCCTCTGGTTCATAGCAAGTAAATTATCCCTAAATTGTTAAAAAACTAGCTATACTCTTTTTCATAAAAAAAATACGTTCAATTAATATTCCGTTGCAGCTGCCTAAACTGATTTTCAATAAAAACAATATTGAACGTGAAAAATTTACAAAACTTTTAGGTGTACTTTTTGATGAAAATTTGTCATGGAGAAACCATATTGAAACAAAGGTCTTCTTGAAACAAAGGTGTCCTCTGTAATAGGTGTTTTGTATAATTCGAGACCCATTCTCGATAGTAAATCACGTAGTACGCTTTCAGTCATGTTCATAGTCAGCTTTTGTACGCAAATATTGTATGTGCCAGCTCCCATAAAAAAAAATTGCCAAAGTTTCAAAGGCTGCAAAACCATACAGGTAAAGCAGTTAATTATCTATATAGGTTAGTAAAGGTGGTCACAGTGATGAAAAGCATGATGGTTTTAGATATTTAAATTGTAACAATTACAGATATTAACTTTTATGTATAAGTATAAGAATAATCTACTACCAAGCGTTTTTTCAAATATTTTCTTGATATCATTTTCTGAAAAATATAATCTGCGTTTAAATATCAGGTACAACTATCACCTAAGGAAAACTAAATCACAGCAGTCAAGTTTTCTAATTACAAACCGTGGTCCGTCAATATGGAATCATTTCCAAAATAAAAGTATTAAAGACCTAAAAAGAAATTTATCGTTCAAACGGCAAACTAAAATGCATCTTCTTAATTCCTGACATATACATGACTCAAGAAGAACATATACATGATTATGAACATGTATATGAGAATATGAACAAGAGTATAAACATATATATGAATATGAGAAAAATAACAAGAATATGAACATATATATGAACATATATACAAGAAGAACATATATATACCCAGCTCAAGAAGCTAAATGACAAACTTGTCGCTGCTAACATTCTAGATAAACCGTTTTGGAATGTTATACATTGAAGGACAAGTTGAATAAGTTGCATCAATGTCATCAAATCAACGTCCAATCAGGGCTATGTGTTTGCAACCCCAGCCAGAGCCCTGACTGACTACGCTAGTCGCACAGCTGCTCCTAAATCAGAAATCTCTACTGCCATCTAGACGTCCTAGACCGATAACTAAAGCAAAAAAAAAAAACGGTTCAACCGAACGCTTCCACCATTCAACATAGTCATCTATGCCACTGGGCAAACAACCCATGCTCACTCAATGAATTAACTACATTGACTATAAGTCATAAGTTAATAACTATTGAGTATAAGTCAAAAGTTCATAAACTCAGTAGAACTAACTTCATTGACAATAATATTGTCTTTTTTGTAAATGACAAACACCAAGAGCTGTTGGCCAGACTATCTGCTCTAGGTCTAGTTGGCCACACGTAATTTTTTTTGCGAAAAACTTGGTTCACAGATTTTTCAGACGTTGCCATACCCGGCTACCAACCTTATTGCAAAGGCAGAGACAAGAGGGACGACGGAGTTGTCATTTACATAAAAGACAATATTATAGTCAATGAAGTTAATTCTACTCAGCTCAACTCAACATTAATTGAGCAAATCTGGCGAAAAATAAAAAAGCACACTTGCTTCATTGAAGGTCAACTCGCTGTTGTAGGCCTTGGCAACTTGCCTACTTTGCCATTGAAGGTCAACTCGCTGTTGTAGGCCTTGGCAACTTGCCTACTTTGCCATTACAACCTCGACTTGTTTGGAGCCGAAAAAACTACGCAGCAATATCCTCGCACATTGCAGCTGTTGATTGAGAAAATTCAGTGGTCTAAATGCAAACGATAGCTACAAGCTCCTAGTAAACGTGTATAATGAATCCATGAATCTATACATCCCATCAATAACTACTCTCTTCAATGAGAAACTGGAGCAAGGGTTAACACCAGATCTTGTTAAGACGGTCAAGGTTAAACGAGCTTCTTGGGCCAAGTACAAAAATGTAGGTCGCGATACGTTCCAATTACTTAAAGAATCACACCGCACTGCATGCAAAAACGTTACTATAATGGTAAAATCTGCCAGGCACAACTACA
The DNA here is from genome assembly GCF_038396675.1 of Hydra vulgaris. Lineage (NCBI taxonomy): Eukaryota > Metazoa > Cnidaria > Hydrozoa > Anthoathecata > Hydridae > Hydra > Hydra vulgaris. The sequence continues at coordinate 16,321,189 of NC_088928.1, forward strand.
AAGAGAAATTCGCCAGAGAGTGCAAAAGCAACCCTAAACGTTTACATACACATGCACAAAGCAAATAGAGCGTCGAGAACTTTATTACATTGCTAGAAACAGTTAATAGCAACATCACTAGCAAAAACCGGCAATATATGCTCATTGTTGAATAACTATTTTCATTCGGTTTTTGTTTTGGAGCCCAAAGTTCTGATCTTGGCTTTTTTAAGTCGTGCTGAAGCAGTTTGTGTCGTTGACCCAGCAAGTTTTTCTATCGATATAGTACAAAAGTGCCTCAACCACCTTGATTTTATATTAGTACTTGTACTATTGTAAAGTTCCTTGAAATGTTACAACTTATTTCAAAGCATATTTGATTTGATGAAAGAAAATCATGTGGCTACAACGGTTTACATCCACGGATCCATAGATAATGTGCAGCTCATTTTGCCAAAGTTCTTTCGCTTATCTATAAGTGCTGGTTCGCGACTGGTGTAGTCCCTGAATTGTGGAGAAAATCAAATGTAACGCCTATTTTCAAGAAGGTGAGTAAACTAAATGTATCAAACTATTTTGCTCAAATACATTTCATGCAAAATGATAGAAAGTATTCTTAAAACAAGTTTAAGGGAACACTGTGTTGATAATGGCTTAATTACTCCAAAGTAACATGGCTTTGTTCATCGCATGGGTTGCGTCTCAAACCTGCTAGAAACTCGGGATATTCCGTCATGATATTTCGTCAATTACTTAATGGCCAACGTTGACGGCACGCGTAAACCGCTAGAAAAGACTGTAGTCGAACGAGAACTTGATGTGATGGTCTCCAAAGAGCTTAACGTCAAACCACAAGTAGAATCAGCTGCATTGATTGCGAATAGAAAAACTCAAAAAAGCATTTCGGAGTCGCGGTTTTTGTTTATGGCGCGCATTGTATCTTATTTACATTCGCCAAAAAATTAAAACAAAGCTCATGTTTTTTTTTAGTGTAATGTATATAAAAATACATACATTACATATATATATATATATATATATATATATATATATATATCTATATATATATATATATATATAAATATATATATATATATATATATATATATATATATATATATATATATATATATATATATATATATATATATATATATATATATATATATATATATATATATATATATATATATATATATATATATATATATATATATATATATTTGAATTTAATTATTTATAATTATTATTATTGCACAAATACTTACGCTATGGATGTAAAAGAAAATAGCAGTGCGAATCGAAAATCATGGAAAAATGTTACAAAAGCGCACATTAATATGCTATTAAGCTAAGTTTTCAACTAAATTCTTAAAAGCATTTGGTTGAAAGAAATGAATCTACAGCAAGCATTTCTAATTCTCTGAATTTATCTAAGCGCAAAGTTCAGAATCTTGTCTTTAAGTTAAACAACGGAGAATTCGACGCCATTCCTGCTTTCAAGTCGTTTTCTGATAAAAAAAAAACGAGGTAAAAGAAAAAACGCTCAAATGAAACTCTCAAATAAAAAGTATTGAGTTATGCGTACAAGAAAACAATCTTTGTACGCAAGAAGCAAACAGAAGAAAATCTTTCTGCTTCAACATGGTCAGCCTTCTATTTCAAGAAAACTCAAACGCTCGGATTTACCAAGAAAGCGTTTTGTGTACAGATCAGAAGAACGAAACTCAACACGAGTTATTCATTGGTTATTCACTAAGTTGTGCCCCAGCAATTTTACGGTCGTTTGCAAATCGTGACAAAAGTTTTAGTTTGATTTGTACTGTTTCAACAATGGGAGTGCTGGATTATGAAACAAAATCTGGATGTTGGAATGCAGATTCATTTTGTACTTTCATTACGACAATTTTGGCACAATCAATTAGGAATGCAGAAGTGGAAGCTCCGGTGCTCGCTATGGACAATTGTTAACTCCACTGGAGTCTGTTTGGCAAACACTAACTTCTCATGGCATAGCTGTTAAGTATCTGCCAGCATAAACGCCACAGCTTAATCCAATAGAAGAAAATTTTTCTTTTTTAAAGCAGGCATACAAATAGGAAGAAAGGCCTTGAAATACGGATGGGTTAATCAGAAAACTTTAAAAGATTATGGATACAACAGAATTTAATTTAACTCCATTTTACAACCATATGCGTAGTTACATAAGTCTAGCGCTGGCTCGGAAACCATTTTTTAAATAAATAGTAGTAATAACAATCAAATTTATATTTTGAATATATCTATATAAAAACATAAAAGCCTATTTATTTTTTATATAAAATTAATTTAGAAATTTTATGGTTAGTTGTCTCGCGTATAAACGCGCATATAAGAACGAATAGACACGCGTAATATAAGAATGAATAAATTCGCATATAAGAATGAATAGAAACGCATATAAAAATGAATAGACACGCATATAAAATGAATAACCCTAAAAGCGGTGATATTTATTTTAATTTCTTGGTTTTATTGTTAATCCATTCTGTAAGAATGTACTCCGCAATGGAGATCTTAAGAAAACTACATTTATGTTAATGTAATTTAGTAAAAGATTATTGTATAGAAGTAAGCGATAATAAAGGTTGTTTTACTTCATCAAATTGGCGACGAATATGGAAAAAAAAAAAAAAAAAAAAAGAGGATTTAAATAATCATTACATTTAACATACTTATAAAAAACCTTAATCTACCAAACTTTCCACCATTTTCATGTTGCAACTAAGTTATTTTCTAGCTGGAAACGCTACATTAAACGATTCGAGTTACTTTGCGATTCACTTATAATTACAGATGATAAGCAAAAACTTTCGTTGCTTCTTACTTTAATTGGAGATAAAACTTACGAAATTTATGAAAACATTATACCGCAAGATACGCTGATCACATACCAGCAAGCTGTCGAAGCTTTTAAGGAATACTTCAAACCCCAAGTAAACCCGAGCTATGAAATTTTTATCTTCCATAAAATGGCTTAACATACAGATGAAACCACTCAGCAGTTTTACGTTCGATTACACGAACAAGCTCTTAAATTCGAGTTTGCCGATAAAGATAAAGAAATTAAACAACAAATTGAGCTTAGTACAAACATTTCCAAACTACGTAAATACAGTTTTCAAAATCCTAATAAAAATTTACAAGATTTGTTAACTACTGCAAAAACATTCAAACTGATGGACAATCAAGTAGAAGAACTGGAGAAAGAAACGAATAAACAAAGCGAAGTAAACAAGAAAACAAACTTACCACTAATCAGTAAAGAACCAAATGAGATTATAAATAAGTCGCTGAAAAAAATTTGTAATCGATGCGGAACTGAACTACCGCACACTAACGCATGTTTAGCGTTAGGGAAAACATGCTACTCCTGCGGAAAATTGGACATTTTGCAACAGTCTGTAAAAGTAAGAAACAAAAAGAACAGAATACAACAACCCATCGAGAGAAATACCAAAGAAATGAACAAATCTATGCGAAACCAATAAATACAATTTACAAAGATATCAATGATCCGAAAATCCTCGTGCAAAGTTAAATCAAGGAGACTTGTATTCTGTAAATGCTAATAAGATAAATACTGAAGCAGTCGAAAACTTCGAGGTAACGATTAATATATAAAATATACCAATAACCGTTTTAATAGATACCGGAGCTTTTATCAAAGACCGCTTCGCCTATATAAATCTAAAACACAGATTATTACTTACGGGGATAACAATCCAAAACTTAAAATTGAAAGGCAAATCAATGCCGTGATAGAAAGTCATACGAAATTCCTTCAGTCCAAATTCCACGCGATTAAAACACACCACAACAATCTATTATCTGGAAACGACGCCAAATTACTCGGTTTAATGCAATTGAATAGAGCTCTAGTACATACTGACGTCAATGAGAAACTTTTAAACAAACAAAAAACAATACAAAATAATTATTGCGACAGTAAACAACAATCTTGCCAACCCATGCGGAACATTAGCAAATTAAACAATGTTCTACTTCTAAACGTTCCAAAACGATTACAACCACTTATAAACTCATACAAAAATTCTGTTTTTAGCGGGAAAATAGGAAAACTTTCTAACTACCAAGCTAAGTTGAAAATAAATGAAAGTATACCACCAGTCGCACAAAAAGAAAGAAGAATTCCTTTTGCACTTAGAGAAAAAGTTAAAGATGTGCTTACAAAGCTTGAAGCAGAAGGAATAATTGAAACGGTAACGGACGAAACAACACCCTGGATAAGTGCAATGGTAATTGTTCCAAAAAATGACGGTAACCTAAGGATTTGCGTAGACGTGCGAGCCGCTAACAAAGCTATCGGAAGAACGCGTTTCCCGACTTCAACCCTAGATGAAGTTATTATAAAACTTAAAGACTAGATTTAATGAAGGCATTTTACCAGCTCAAACTTGCGCCGGAATCGAGATCAATTACTACTTTTCAATCCGAAACTCAAATTAAACGTTTCACAAGACTTAATTTTGGAGTAAATTCTGCGCAGGAAGAACTACAAAACGCTTTACGAGAAGCTTTGAAAGATATAGAAGGAACTCCTAATATTGCTGACGATGTTTTAGTATTCGCTTTAAATGCAAAACAACACGATTCAATATTACACAAAGTATTAAAAAGATTCAAACAGAGAGGTTTAACTCTAAACTTTGAAAAATGCTTATTTGGAAAAGAAAAAGTAAAATTTTTGGATTTATATTTTCAAAAGAAGGAAAGCAACCAGATCCTGAAAAACTTGATAATATCAAAAACAGGCCTATACCAGAAAACACTAAAGCTCTCCAAAGCTTTCTCGGGCTTATGAACTATTTTAAGCGTTTCATTCTACACTGCAGTACAATTACTTATCCTTTACGAAACCTTCTTCATAAAGATTCATCATGGAACTGGAACCTTGAGTGCCAGCGTGCGTTCGATAAACTGAAAAACGCTATGACATCAGACTCATGCGTTGGGTACTTCGATCCCAATAAAGAAACTACAGTCTTCACCGATGCAAGTCTTGTAGGCATATCGGCAATCATTGTACAAAACACGCCAAATAAACAAGACTTTAAACTCATATCTTATAATTCAAAAGCGCTGTCACCTGTACAACAACGCAACTCTACGCTGGAAAGAGAATGTTTAGCTATAGTGTACGCCTGCGAACACAACAGGACATACCTGTTTGGACACCCTTTTAAAATGTACAGCAATTACAAAGCTGTGAAGGTTTTAAACGAATCAAATGCTACAGTACCACTGCGCATTGAGCGTATGACTTTACGATTACATGGATATTCTTTTGATTTACACTACGTCCAAGGAAAAAACAATATATCTAATTATCCAAGTCGACACCCGGTAGACCCTTGTGACAACGAAAAGCTAGAAAAATATGTCAACTTTACTGCTGAATACGCATGTCCTAAAGCCCTTTCACTACTAGATATTCAAATAGAAACCAAAGCCGATCCTATTCTACGAATACTTACAGAGTTAGTCGCCACTAATACCTGGTATAAACTAACACATCCGAATTGTCCTCCAGAAATAAGAAAGTTTAAAAAAGAGTTACTTGCTTACCGTAAGATTAGCCAAGAACTTACAGTAAATCAAACATCAGACATTATCCTAAAAAGAAAATCGAATTATCATTCCACGATCACTAGAGATTACGGTTATACAACTGGCGCATAATAGCCACATGGGACTCGAGAAAACCAAAGCACTACTTAGACAGAAAGTTTACTTTCCCGGCCTAGACACTAAAGTAGAACAACATATAAAACAATGAGCAATTTGTCAAGCACTTGGTAAACAAAATCCACCAGCCGAACTATTAATCACACCAACACCATCGGAACCTTTTACTTCATTCAAAATAAAGATGTTTTTTAACAAACTAAATATTGAACATAAACAATTCACGCCGCTTTGGCCGCAAGCTAACTCACAAGCCGAATCAATCATGAAACCACTGATGAAAACACTACGAGCAGCACACATTGAACGAAGAAACCGGAAAAAGCAGTTATACAACTTCCTGTTCTCCTACCGTACCACTCCCCATTGCACAACTCGGATACCATCATCTATACTCATGTTCAATTGCCTTACAGGTTTCACAATACCCTCATTTCAGACAAGGGTTGATACAAATATTATTGATCAAGCCAAGAAGAGAAAAGAAAATGATAAGTTATACAGAAAGAAATACTTAGGTCGTTAGGAAAGTTCGTAGAACTCCCCTATTAAAAATAAAAAGGAAGAGTTTTTTTAAATTTTATTTTATCAAATGTTCAAAATAATGTCCATCGTTATCTATACAAGGTTGCATCCTTTCAAGCCATTTGTCAAACGTTTTTTTATACTCTTCTTTGGGTATTCTTTGAAGTAGCTTCGTTATGCGAGTTTTTTGACTTTCGACGTCTGTATCGTCATCAAGATTTTTTTTATCAAGTCGAATAGCCAATATTCGGATGGAGCTAAGTCTGGTAAGTATGGTGGGTGGCAAGTTATTGTAATTCTAGCTTGGTTTAGACAATTTGTGACGGTTTCAGTCACATGGGGTCGAGCGTTATCATGGAGAAATTTGAAATTTTGAGTTTGAGTTTGAGTTGCCTGTTTTAGGTCTTTGCTTATTTATTTCGCATATAAGAGGTTTCAAACAATTTTTTATATAATATTCGCTAGCAATGGTGTCTCCCTTTTCAACATAACCCAAATGAACAACACCTGTTGTTTTGAAGAAGATGTAAAGCATGTTTTTCGGCTGAAACCTGTCGCATCTTACTATAGTTCTTGGACTTTCACCTTCACCGACCCAACTAGCATTAGCCGATTTGTGTCTAACTTGTCTCAAATAAAACCACAACTCATCCCCTGTAATAATATCACATAGTCTCCATGGGCCGTTTCTGAAAAGGGCTAAATTTTACTTACATGCCTCAACTCTATTCTTGCGATTTTGATCGGTTAACTCGTGGGGTATCCAACGTGATGTTAGTTTTCTTTTTTTAAGTGAGTTGTGAATGATTTCGTTGATTGTAAAACGATTAATCGATGTTAGGGCTTCAATTATATCATGTGTTGCATGCGGATTTTCTTCAATCATGGCTCGTACACGTTCAATATTCTTAGCTGTATACGTGGTTCGAGGGTGCCCTGAGCGAGGATCATCTTCGAGACTCTCTCTACCATCTTTAAATAAAGTAGCCCACTTGGCGACTATACTATATTTTGGAGCTTGGTTACCATGAACTAAAACCAACTCATCGGATATGGCTTGTGCTGAAACTCCAAGTAGAGCACGGGTTTTAATATATGCTCGATATTCAAATTTTTCCATTTTTAAATTTTTTTTTAACGTATATAATAAAATTTAAATAACTTTTTTAATAAACATTCAAAATATTTCAACAAGTACTTAAAATTTTCATAATTAAACACAGTTTAAAATGATATATAAATATTTAACTATTTCCTGTCTCATTGTATCTTTACAGATGAAGTTCTATGAACTTTCCTAACGACCTAAGTACCACGATTCAAAATACCACGCAAAAAATTTAAATTTAAATACTGAAGATACAGTACCGATAAAACAAAAAAGATATAAAAAAAACTACGGCACCGTTTGAGTTTAAACCCTACACAATTACGGCAAAGAACGGTACAATGATTACTGCCAAATCTTCCGTTGATAACTCGCCAAAAACTTGGAATGCTTCACACATGAAGAAAATACCAATGGATATACGAAAAGGAAATAACAACTACTATACCAATGCAACAAAGGCATTATCAAGAACCGAATTCGAAAACATATCCAAACAGAGAAAGACGTCCTACAGAATTATGGAGGAAATATGAAAACATTTCCGAACTTAAATAGTAAAACATTTCATTTAAAGAAGAAGGGGAAGTTGTAAGAATGTGTTCCGCGATGGAGATCTTAAGAAAACTATATTTATGTTAATGTAATTTGGTAAAAGATTATTATATAGAAGTAAACGATAATAAAGGTTGTTTTACTTCATCAAACTTTCATCCCCAATAATATCCTTTCATTGTTGATTGTTAATAAACTTTACCATCCCGGTATAATTTTTTATTATTCAATATTTTGGATTTACGTCAGAATGAAACAAGATCATCAAAAATTTATTATATCCTCAATATTTTATGCTTATCTACTGCTAATTCCATGGATTATATAAGATAAGCTGTTGTCATGCTATTTAAATTATGATAGTACTTGGTAAAGTTGCTAAAGATGTTACGTTTTTAGACGCTCAAGTTTAGATGCAGCTTTTTATTAAGAAAAGCGCGTTTTTTTAAGTATCTCTCCTCGGAGCTTTATTTTGAAATTTCAAGAGCGAAAATTTTTTCAAAAAATAGTGTTGCAAACTTTTTTAGAAATAAGAAAGATCTATTACTGTTTTTTTTTTTTTTTAATGGTCGAGATAATTACTTTTTACTTTAGTATGGTCCATAAAGATACAATTAAATTTTTTTGATTAATTTTTTGTTATTTTGAGTTTTTTTGATTTCCATTAAAAAAAGCTCATCTTTGGAAACTGGTTTCCTAAGATGAGATGATAGGGTGTGTTGAAAGAAACGCAATTTTCGGTATAAAAATTTTTTTAAATAAACTATTCATTTATATTCTTTAAGTAGAAAGACTAAACTATGATAACCTGCAAAGACAAATTTAAATATTATAATATTTCGACTGCAAAAAACAATACCCTGTTAAAGCGCTCAACTTATGCAATCCTCCCCGAACACTAGCAGTAAAGAGTTAAGTTGATTAAAAACGTCGTTTGTTTTAAAAAAACTTCGTATAAAAAACTCAAGAAATGATTTAGTTAGGTGTCTAAGAATAAAAATTACAAATTTAATATTTTTCAGAAAAAAATGTAGAACATTTATTTGTGTGATTGTGTGAAGAAGACATTTTAATTTTGAATTGAAATATTTATTTACTTTTAAATGATTCAACTTTGTTTAAATACCAGTTAATTTAGATAGTTCATCACATGAAAACAGGTTCTTATTTACATGCATTTATAGTACTTTAATCATGGCTAATAAGGGTGGTTGTTTTGTTTTCTAACTGGTGGTTTGTAGCATTTCCCCCTTTTTACTTACAATAGTAAACGCAGTTAAAACTATGTGCAGATTTCTTTGTTCGACAACTTTTTCACGTGGAAAAAATTGTCTAACAAAGAAATTTTTATTTGTATAAATATATAGATGAAAAAAGAAACTTTTATTTGTATAAATATAAAATTTTTTATTTGTATAAATATATAGATGCAAGATAATTAGGTTGGTATATCTAGCAAAAACTATTGTATAGATTTTTTTATTTGACTACGATTAATTGAAGGTTTACTGAAACAATTTTTTTCCAGTTTTATAGTAGATTTACTTATGAGTAATTCAATTAAATATAAAGCAAACTTATCAGTTTTATCATTTTGTAACTTTACACTATAAATCAGAGTGGACTGAAAATCTCTGATTTATTTGTAAAGTTTATTATTTTTCCTGATTTCTATATTAGTAATAAGGAAACTAAAAAATGAGACTAAGATGAACGAAATTAGACAAAATTAGACCCCCTGCAGCAATTTTTGGTCAAGTTTGGCAAATTTACGGAACTTGCCATAATTGACGTTTTTTATTTTAAGTAATAGTTTGTAGTATTTTTCCTTTTGAATGCTGTTTTTTCTAGTCTGTTAAGATATTCTTTCAAAGGTCGTTTAGAGTTGAACAGGTGCATTTTCTATATAATATTAACATAGATAGAGCCAAAATTGTACTTAATAATGCTATAATATGACTTGGTGTTAAATATTGGCATATTTTTTCCAGATTGCTGGCGGATACGTATCATACGATCTCTTTTTATATCACCACAAACCGTGTCAGAAACAGCTGTCATCATTTTTACGCAACGTTCTACTTCTTCCGTGTGGCACGGTAACGTTTCTACGTTTAACGTTTTCACGGTAACAAGTCCTACGTAAACTTTACCATTAAACTGCGAGTAGAAACTCTGAATTGCCACCAACTTGTTTGATTAGCTTTCATACTTTTTTCTTCTCTGGATCTCTGAACTTTTGGATGCTCATCTTATATCATTGCTAGAAAAATGCTTTCTTAATTTGTAGTTGTCAAATACACCGCTCAAATATACCTGCTGCCTCACTTTTTAAGTATTACAAGCGTAATGTATCCATTCCATTCCTCGACAAGGTTTCATCTGAGTTGGCAGTACGCTTTACAGAAAATAAGAGAGCACATTATGATTCCAGAAATTGTTATCACCAAAGACAATGAAGAGTTGGAAACATTGTCAAAGCAACAAGCGGATAAATGGTATGGAATTCTTCCCAAACCATGTAGTCTGAATAATGAGTTGCAGCGATGGAAACATTTATGTGTTGAGAAAACTTTTTGTTAAATGACAATCACGCAACTACTTCAGCAACATGTTGACTCCACATTCTTTCCCTATATTCGTGAGTTGTTCCTCATTACGGCAAATTTTCCAGTTGGCAGTTGTGAGGCGGAGCGTTCATTCTCTTGTGTACGCCGCATTCATTCATATTTACAAACAACGATGACAACTGATAGATTGTCAGATTTGTGTGTGGTTGGGATGCATTATAACAATCTATACGACTGTGTTTCAACAGAAAAAATTGTAAATAACTTCATTGCACTACATCCACGTAAGATGCAAGCACAATCTATTTTTTAAGACTGTGTTTAGTAATTTATGTTTGTATATTATGTTTCAATGAACAGATAATGTGCTTTGGATGACAAATAATTATTTCTAAAACATGGAAAAAATCATAAAATTTTGTAAGTTAAAATCAAGTATTTTTTTATAATGTAGCCACCCCCTCCTTCAAAATCTTGGATTCGCCACTGCATCTAGTACTACTTGTAATGAAAAATCTGTGAAATACAAAGCAAAAGCACAAGATGAATTACAGAGTCAGATAAGCATCTTCAAGAGCGATTTGACTAGCTTATATAAACGAAAAAAATGTGGTGTTTTAAGTTTAGATCAGGAAAAAGAACTAAAAGAAAAGAAATCTAAAGTTGATGAGCTTGAAAAAAACTATGAACAAGAAAAGCAAAAGATATTTCGAAAAAAGAAAAAAGAAACTTTAGCGGAAGTTTGTGCTAAAAATCCTGACATCAGCAGTAAATCAAAGATCCGACAGACAGCTGGGCGACCAACAATTAAAAAAGATCAGCCGCTACTTTTAAAAACCATCGTTGATATTGCATTGTATGGTCTGTTGCTTATGGATAAGACAAAGTGATGTGTGTCGTAGTGTTAGAAATCTTGATGAATTGACAGAACAATTAAATATTAATGGTTTTCAAATAAGTAGAAGTGCTGTTTATACTCAGTTCCTGCAAAAACGAAGTTTATCATCAGAAGGCAAACGCCATGTAAAGTTGTACCAGTGAAATTAATTTGAGCACAAAATGATTTACACTCAAAACACATTGATGGTCGATTTTGTACAGCCCACTTTGAATCACCTAGAGGAAGTGGCTTCTAGGTTGGGACCTAAAGAAGTATGCTACATCAGTCAAGATGACAAAGCCAGAGTCCTCATAGGATTGACAGCAGCTGACAAGCAAGCTCCATTTTTAATGCACGTCGAATACCGCGTTACATTGCCTGATCACAACTGGTTTGTAGCATCTAGACACAAACTCATACCATCTGTTTATGCTGGCATTGAAATCCAAAAAGACGGTTTAGGTAAACCGGAAGCTGTATCATATTCAGGGCCAACTTACATACCCATCAGATCAGGCAAACAATGCTCATCATCAGCTTATAGTCATGGACTAGATTATGAAAAGCTTCTTGAATTGGAGGAGTTTGACATTGTTACAAAAGATCCAAGCAGCAAGTTGATCAAACCAATTCTTATTATGTCTGTGGATGGTAGACCTGATGAAAATCCAAGGTATCAAAAAGTTATTGATGTTGCTGTCCATCATTTTGTCGCATGAACATTTTGGAAGCCACCTTGACACACAAGGTAGAACAGTTGACGAAGAATTGGAAAAATTAAACTTCAAATATGCTGGGCAAACATTGTCAGAAGTATGGAAGCAAGCCCCCCACCAATTTCAGTCTGTCAAAGTAATGAGGGTCTTAAAGCACCAGATATACCTGATATAAAATTACATAAATTTCCATCTTTTTTCTGTAGTCAGTCTATCAAAGTTGAAAATATACTACCTTGATCACCAAAAGCTTTCAAAATTCTTTCATATGATATATATTGTCCATCTATTTAGTTGTCATTGTTTGAACGGATCAGTGAAATCTGTCACATTTATATTGCTTCGCAAGCCATATTAAAGAAGCACACACAACAACACCAAAAATGTATGTCTGGATCCAGTCAAATACTACACGCACCCCAACAACAAAGAATTCGTCCAATGCGAGTGGCTGCCAAAAGACAGAGAGAACTCATGGCAGTTTTTGCTTATGGAGAGATGCTAAGTGTAGAATGGCTAAATGAAGAGGATGTTGACTTGTCTGGTGTTTTGGTTCCCCAAGAAATTACTCAATCAGACCCTATGCCAATAATAACAATTGAGGAGCATTTGGCATCTCCATGGGAAGATGTAGAGGCTACGATTTAAGATTTGGGTTTATTTGTAAAAACATGTTAGAGAATTAAAGAAATTTTTCTTGAAGTTGTAAACTACTAATGTAACTACTACTTAAAATAAATTTTTTTTTCTTAAGGAGGGAGAGGGGTTAATTAAATGTTGACGTAATTTTATTGGGGGGTCTTTGAAAGTTTGAGAAGTTGTTGACGAGGGGAGCTAAAAATCGTTAAAAATTTGTTGAAGTAATTAATGGACAGCCCCTAAGGAATGCATTTGTTCGAATAATTTGTCTACTAATTTACGTAGGGTATCGGATGGATACTATGATTTGACTATTGAACTGCATTGAACTTCTTTCATATAAGACAATAGACTTTTTGATGATGGACAACATAAGGGCATAAACAAGCATAATGTATGTCGCTATAGTTACTAAATTTGATAAGGGTTTGCTATAGAAACATATAGTTTGAGGACCCTGTTGGCAATGGTGAGCCATATTGATTGACACAGTTTTCCAGGGCTAGATTGGCAGAATATGAAATAAACTGATGTGCGCATTATTAATAATGGTAATAATAACAAACATTAACTTTTTTGTACATAATGACTAAGTAAAGTAAGAAATTTTTTTTTAAAGATCATCAGTGCATAACAGGGCTTAAAAGTTTTTTGACTGGTTGCATTGAGCCATATCCATTATAGATATCAATGGCCAGTCTGAATGACAGGGAGAGCTTGGATGCCAGATTCATTTAAATAAACCTCTAATAAGTATAAGTATTTATATATACAAGTTTTTTGTTAAAAATTGTATTTTAGTTTACTAAATAATTTTGCTTTTATTTATTGAATTTTTTTTTACTTAAATTTGCGTAAACTTTTCGTTTTTTGCGCAGTACATTAAGATATGCCGCTTATCGTCAATTTACATGGTTAACCTACTGCAAACTTGGAAGGTATAATCAAAAAGTTTTACCGGCATGTGTTATTTCACCAATCAAAGCTAGTTTGCCAGATGATAATGGAATTTACACGAACTTTGATGGTGAAGACCAAGTTGCTTTAGAGATATCTGAAGTTGAAGAGGCATGGAAGTACATTGAAGGGTTTAACTTTTAAAACTAAAAACAACGGCTATTTTCATAGCCACAAAATTTTTAAAATGTTATTTGCACTAACATCTTTGTTTAATAATAAACATACATATATAGTAAATATGTATATCTACAACCAGGGGCTATTTTAGACCGTTTTCGACAGCGCCGACCGTTTTTGGGCGCCGCCCAAATTCAAACTTAAGGACCTTAAGTTTTTTTTTTACGGCAAACTTCCTTTACTTGAAAACGGATTGCTTTCTTTGTTTTCATAACAAAATAACATGTTTTGTTCTTGATTAGAATATTTGTTAAAAAAAAATGAATTTTTTATAGAAAATTCAAAGTTAAACCGCGTAACAAAAAAAAAAAAAAAACATCAAATAATAAATAAAAAAACAAATAGCAAATAGTAAGCAATTAGTTAATAATACCAAGAATGTAAAGAATCTGTAACAAGATTGGACGCTAAAAACCGCTGAAAAACACCGCTTTAAAAACGTGTTTATAAAAACCCATAAATAAATACCAATAAATTAAAAATTAAAATAAAAGTGTAAAAAGCAAATGCAATTATAATATTAAAACATGAAGAAAAAATATAAAATTATGCAATTATATATAAAATGAATGAATCGATAATAACTAAAAAATAAATAGTGCCCATACAAAATTACAAATTTCTTATAAAAAGGGCTGCAACTAAAACATTGCTACTTATATTTGGTATAAACATTACCAATTACATTGTGTCATCAGATAATGATTTGTACTGAAATTGCAGAACTTATGACACGAAGCACCAAAAGTATAATGCGAAAATTCAACGTCAACGAATACAAAGAAAGTATTTCTAAATTTTTAACACTCTTTCAACGATGTGGAAGACAACAATTTTGTCCAATCAGCAAATCGCGAGGTTAGAATTATTTTGTTTTATCTCCACAAATCAAAAAATTTGAGTTAGATAAATTTTTTTTCTTTTTATAGTTAAAATATTTATTTTTTACTACCAAATCATTAAAAAATAAATTATTTCTTAATATACCTGACAATGCATTTTGTTCCACCTCCTTAATGCAGATTATAAATTAAAATTATAATGTGCTATCTCCGTTTTATCTGTTTTATATTTGAAAGTCATTAAAATCAAAATGGCAGCCGTGGTAGATTTTTTTGTTGAAAAATTACAACAAAATGTTGAAGATAAAATATGTATATATATATATATATATATATATATATAATGTTTTGTTTTCATAGATCATAGTTATTACATTTGAACTTTCTTATATATATATTGTTCATGGTTTGGGTATTATTGTTATTTGTTTATTATTATGTATATATATATATTTTTTTTTAGAAACTGATCTGACTGTTCTTGGATATCCTAATGGTGCACTTGTAATAGCATCAGCTAGTCGTCTGCCCCCACTTGGAGGCCAAACTAGGAAATGAAAGTCAGCACCTAAAACTTGGATACAGAATGTGAGAAAGCAGTTGAGACAATCTGGTCAAGCTTATAAAAATAGAAAAGGAGAAAATGTTCCATGCAAGTCTGTAACCACAAGAAAAGAATGTTTAAATTCTTGTAAATTTAAATGTAGACAACATATCAGTGATGAAGAACAAGCACATGTATTTTCTGATTTTTGGTCTATGGATGATACCCAAAAAAAGAATTTCTACAGTAGAACTACTGAACGACTCCAGAAGAAACGTCATCGAACCATCAATGAAAATTCGCGAAAAACATATTCATTTTATTATAGCTTTTTTATTGGTGATTTGCAAACTCGAGTTTGTAAAGAATTTTACCTCACTACTTTAAATATAAGTAGTAGAAGAGTTTATTATCATCATGAAAACAAGAATGATGTTACTGGAAGCCCAGCCTTTTCAAAATGGGGGAAACACACCAAAAAGGTTGTTGATCAAAGATCAAAACAAAGTGTTAAAGATCATATCAAAGAATTTCCACGTGTACCATCACACTACTGTCGTAAAAGAACAAAAAAAGAATATTTTGAAACTTTTTTAAATCTTAATAAAATGTATGAACTTTACTCTACCTATTGCAAAGAAAAGAATATTGCCCTTGTTAAGAAGCATATGTATAGATTCATATTTGAGCATGACTTTAACATCGAATTTCAAAAGCCAAAAACTGATTTATGTGATACATGTTATGAATACCATAATGTAGTAAATCCAACTGAGGAGCAAACCCAAAGATTTTCCAAACATGTAATGTTGAAGAATGAAAATCGAGCAGAACGTGAAAAAGACCGAAAACTTAAGGATAAAAATGTAGCTGTAGTATGCATTGACCTTCAAAATGTAATAAGTTTACCAAAATCAAACATAGGAGCATTTTTTTACAAACGTAAACTCTCAGCTTATAATTTGACTGGGCATTGCTCCCTAAATAAAAAAGGTTATTGTATGCTTTGGCATGAAGGCATTTCAGGTCGTGCAGGAAATGACCTTGCAAGTAGTGTAACACGCTTGCTAGAGAAGATAATTACTGACCACCCAGATGTTAATAAACTCATACTATGGTTTGATTCCTGTGTGCCTCAAAATAGAAATAGTCACATGTCCATTGCCTTACGTGAGTTTTTGATACGTTACCCAAAAATCAGGGTAATAGAGCAAAAGTTCTGTGAATCAGGGCATTCTAGTATACAAGAAGTTGTATACATATACAACTTCTTGACAATATACATAGTCAAATTGATAGAGCACTAGCTCCTCTTGAAATATTTAGTCCACTTGGTTTAATCAGAGCAATTGCTAATATTCAAAAGAGAAATCCTTTTTCTGTCTACCAAATGAAAAGATTAGATTTTAAGCATTTTTCAGCTATTGCAGGCTTTTTTAATTATAACCTTGTTCCCTATACCCAAATAAAGCATCTGGTTTACAGGGCAGAGTTTTCAGATCATATATACTACAGAAAGTCATTTACTGATGTTTGTTCAGAAGTACGAATTAAGCGTCTTCCTAACAATCCACGATCTTCATTAGCTGTGGCAAGACCTCTTGCAGTTGTACCAATGGCTTCTGTCTTAAACCAGTGCGCTCAAATTTCTAATGATAAAGCTAAGGACCTTCAAAGTATGTTCAATTATATACCTGCTGTAGACATTTTATAATAGTATTTTAAAATAATTTATTTTAATGTCAAAATATTTATGTTTTATGTTTATGTTATGGTGTTAAATGGGCTTCTTATTGAAATTGTTGTTTTTAATGAATTAACCAGATGTGCTTACCTTGCTGAATTTAATCTTTGAAATTCATTTCACTTTGAAATGTATTTTGGATAATATGTTCTTGGAGCTTATTTCAACCATAGTTTTATTTTTTTGTAAAAATCTTGGTACATACTTTAGATAATTAAACTTTATAAATATTGCATTTATAAAGTTTTTTTACTAGTTAAAGTAAGATTTTATTCCAATAAAACAGAGATATGTCAAACAGTTCTTTACCTTGCTACAATATATACAATATATATACAAAATACTAATTTGTATTATATTTTTATATAAGAAATGGAGAACAAAATAATATTTTATTTTATAAAATAAGTGTGTATTATATTGTTCTATCTCCAAATCAGGGTGTGGTAATTCAGATACCTGCACATTATATCTTTTGAAGTATTTACTTTTAAACTGTGGTAGCAAGTATGGGAAATTAATATGAATCTAATTTGTTTACATCTTTTATGTTTAAACGGTCTACAGGTCCTTTTAAAACTTTGAATTTGATTTTCTCAGTTCGAGTTAGAACAAAATAATTCTAACCTCGCGATATGGCAATGAGATTTTTATGAGTGAAAACACACAAAAAGTAGCGGTATAAAATACAACGATCGCCATCGATAAGTTTTCGAGAAAAAGTTTACGAAAATTTTGTCGTTGTCGATGCTCTTGTTGACATCGTGGAATTTCAAAATAATAGATACATTTATAATAGATATAGTATATTCAAAGAAGAATGGGAGATCTTAGGGGTCATCCATAAATGATGTCAGTAAATATAGAGGGGGAAAGGGAGTGCTGGAAAGTTTGACTCTAATTGACAATGGGGAGGGGGTGTTGAGGCCAAAATGATGTCAATTTAAATTATTTTTTTAGTTTTAATGAGCAGATTTTAACGATATTTACATCTATTAAATGGTATAGAAACGATATTTTGTTTGTGGGGAAATTAATATTAAATGCGGGAAATTTGATATTATATTTTATTAAATTATTTATTTTATAATATTATAAATTAATATAATAAGTTTCCCAGAGACATTAAATAAATAACAACTACTAACGTAAAATAAAAATTACTATCGTTTTATTAATATATTACCATTTGACTGCGAATCAAATTATGTTAGAAATATTAACTCTTTGTAAATAAAATTCACAATCGTTATTCGCTCTCTTGCGGATTATAAAATGTGGTTCAAAGTAAACTCATAAAAGTTAACTCATAAATTTGTCATTTTTTGAAATTAAATTGTCGTTATTTCAAATACGAAACTATAATTGCTTTCTAGTTGATTGTAAAATGTGATGCAATGCAAACACATAAAGTCTATTGAAAATTCGAAACGCTAATTTCTCCCTTGCGGGTTGAAGACTCTTTTAAATAGCTTGCGCTAACGATGAGCAAAATCATCATTCTGATTGGGATGTAAACAATGCTAATAAATCAATTAACATATGGATAAAACCGCATTACTTAACTTATTGATGGTCTCGTATGGAAATGCTCATCCCAATAAAAAAAAGCTAATATCCAGAAAGAAGTTCATAGTATATGGAATTCATTAAAAGAAGAGAAACTGGTGCATAAGGATCTTGAATCAAGCGTAATCTATTTAATCAATTTATTTAATGAAAAGGAAATGAAGTTCAAGAGCAAGCAATTATCATTTTGGGCCAATACTCTAAAACAGTCTGCCCTCACGTATACTCCACTTGAATTTGACAAGAATTCCTTACAGTTTGTTGAGCCCACCAATGAGCGATCTGTTATTGATGATCAATAAAATGCATTAACTTTGAGTTTGTTACCACGATAAATCAAAAAAAATGCAAGAACAGTGGCTCAATATTGACTCAATTCTGAGATTGCAGCTTTAAATTGTGAAGTTGCTTGACTGAAGACTAGAAAGAGAAGTGGATTCATTGCTGAAGCTGAAGAGGATGATTTGAAAAAGAAAAAGAAGAAACTAGCTCATCTATATAAAGAACTGGCCAAAAAAAAGTATGATCAAGCTCAACAGAAGAAAGCTAGAGAACTGAAAAAAGCTAGAATGAAGGAAATCTACTTGGAGCATCCAGAAGTCAAAGAAAAACTAAAAATCAGAAAGAAACCTGGTTTACCGTCATTAGAAGTAGATCAACCTCTTCTTTTGAAGACGATTACGAATATTGCTCTCCATGGTTCGTCCGCTGATGAAAGACGTCGGTCAGAGGTTCTTCGGGTAATGATAGTTTAGTTATGTTTGTTAATATTGTATTTGTTTGAATTTTACTCTTAATTAGTACTTGCACTATTGTAAATATCCTTGAAATGTTAACAACTAATTTCAAGATTTAATTTGAATATAATTTACAAAATAAATCCCGTTTTCTGTAAAAAAGTTAATTATATCCAAATATATTTCTTTATTATTTAGAGCATTAAAACTCTCAACGAATTGACATCCAAGATGAACAAAATTGGATTTGCAATCAGCAAGAGCGCCCTCTATACTCTTCTACTTCCGAGAAGTTACGGAACATTAGAGGGCAAAAAGGCACGTCAAAACAGTCCCTGTTAGATTGATCAGTCCTCAGAATGAATCTCATTTAAAACATGTTGACGGACTCTTTTGCAGTTCAACTACAAAATATGTGGAAGATGTTTGTTTTATTTTAGGGCCAGATGAAGTGTGTTTCATTAGCCAAGACAACAAAGCTAGAGAGCCAATTGGAATCACAGCAGCCAAAAAACAGGCGCCGTTGTTGATGCATTTGGAGTACCGGGTAACTCTCCCGGACCACGACTGGGTCGTGGCTGCTAAACACAAGCTTATACCATCTGTATACGCTGGAATTACGATCAAAAAAGATGGTCTCGGAAAAACAGATGCTGTTACTTATTCTGGACCTACCTACATTGCTGTTTGATCAGGAAAACACGCATCCTCGACCGCCTTCGTTCATGGATTAGACTTTTAGCAGCTCTTGGATATCAAAGAATTCGACTCTATTATCAGAGATCCTCAAACTAATATGGTTAAACTTATCGTTGAGTTTAGCGTCGATGGAGGACCCGACAAAAATCTAGATACCAGAAAGTAATTGAAATCGGGATTCGCCATTTCTTGAAGAATAACCTTGACGCTCTTTTCATCATGACGAACGCTCAGGCCGCAGTGCATTCAACAGAGCTGAGCGACGAATGGCACCTCTAAGTAAAGAACTATCTGGGGTGATTCTTCCGCACGAACATTACGGAACCCATCTTGATTCTCAAGGTAATTACATTGACAAAGGTTAATTTGTAAAAATATTAATATAATTTTTAACCCATAATAAGCAACATACTTTTTAAATCAGGCAGGACAATAGATGAAAATTTAGAAAAATAGAACTTTGGTTTTGCTGGACAGGCTTTGGCTGATATTTGATCTGATCTACAAATTGACGGTTATCCAACCATTGCAGAGTATATTGATCCAGAAAAATCAGAGCTAGAGTCAAGGAGCCTTTTATTACAAGATCAACGTTGGATTGCCGATCATCTTCATACAAGTCAACATTTTACTCAAATTGTGAAATGTGAAAATCGTACTTGTTGTCGGACTATTAGAAGCTCTTACTTTACTCTAAATAGAGCAAGATTTCTTCCGCCACCTGTCCCTGTCAACCAAACGAGAGACGGGCTCAAAGCATTAGATGTCTCAGAAGGAGCAAAAGAATTGTTTCCATCATCCGCCTTTATGCTCATCACATCAAACATTGAAAGTATTCTTCCTCGTACTGCCAAAGGATTTCCAATTTTGCCGTATGATGCGTTTTGTCCATCAATTCAGTCTAGCCTAGCTGATAGAATTTGTAAAAAGTGCAATATCTACTTTTCCTCTCAAGCTTTGTTGAAAAAGCACGCTTCTATCCATTCTTCTGCTATAACACTCCCTCTAATCAAAAGGGTCCAACCTGTTCGTATCGCTGCCAAGAGTCAGACAGAATTTTTGGCAGTCATCGCCTTGCAGAAGAGTTCGGAAACTGCTGAATGGTTAGATGAAAATGAAGTTGACGCAACGAATTTGATTGTACTTCAAGAATACGATATCCTTTTAGAGCGTGGAGAGCATTCACTAACTATTGCTTCAATCGATGATCACTTCAACAACCCATGGGAAGATTATATTAAAGATATATAATACTATTTGCTTAGTTGATTATTTAGTGAGATATCGACTGTTATATAATATAGTTAGATGAGATCTACTATTATAAAAATGTATAATTTAGTCAGTAAAAAAATTAATGGTTTTTAAACATTTTTATTGTTTTTTAGGGGGGTATTACACAAAAACTGACATCGTATATAACGGGGGGTTGGCCAAAAACTGACAGACTTTGACAAAGGGGGGAGGGGGAGTCGAAAAATTGAGGGAAAACACTGACATCATTTATGGATGACTCCTTACTTGACAGATGTCAATTTGAAAGGACTCGATAATTTATTTTTGCTAACATTGATTGCATTTTCATGAGTAACGTTTTCTTTTAAAAATGACGTTTCGCTTATGTTAAAAATACAAAGATGTTTTTCGACACACTTATGAAATTCCAGCGTATGAAAATGATAAAAATGTTAAAATCAGATAAGTTTTATTACTTTTTGGTGATGTGACAGTTCTGTTTATTACGCAAATGTACATATAGAATCATGGAACTCGAATATGGGTATGTAACTGACGTAATTGCAATACTATTTTCAGAAGTATAGAGTTCTAACTGTATGAAAAAAGAAGGGAATAAAACTTTTTTTTTTAATTTTATTTGCCACATAATATTATTTACACTAAGATTTATAATATTATATGGGTAGGACTTCAAGAAGATCGTAATGGCCATATCACGAATCCCTTAACAAAACTCTATTTTCTTCTACAATAAAAACATCTATATACTATATAAAATAAATATATACCGAGAATATATAATCACTAAATTTATCATAAATTTAATACTCTATATACTTCAGAAGTGAAAGTCAAAATAAAACATAACAAATCAATATGCAGTATAGCAGCTGAAATTATTTTTTTAAAAATTAAACAAAAATCAAGAATATTTTTTTGTTGAAAAAATGATTTTTTTAATAGATTGTATGAAAAAGGATTATGTCAGTTAAGATGAAAAAACAAAATTAGGTCGTACTATTTCATTCCAGAGAAAAGGTCCACGATAAGATATACAAAGTTGAGCTTGTTTATTATTGCAAAAGATTTTTCTAAAATGCTATTATTACGTAGGTTATATTTGTTTTGGGGTTTAATTTCGTAAAGGTTTACAAAAACATCGGGGGACATAAGTACTTTACATTTGTACATAAAACACAAAACATTAAATACATTTAGTTGATAAACATTTAAGGCGTCCATTTCTTTAAATAGCGGTTCAGAGTTCGAAAAACGATTTTTAAAATTTATTATGCGAGCTGTGTGTTTCTAATGTCGATAATACGTGCACTTTGCCATATAATATTTGCATAATTGATATTACAGTGAATAAAAGAGTAATACAATTGTATTAATTGCTTTTTGTTTAAAATACCTCTAGATTTGTATAGAATTCCAATTTTTTTTACAACTTTATTAGAAATATTATTGATCTGCGATTTGCAAGACAGATTTTCTTCAATAAAAACTCCTAAAAATTTTGTCGCTTTTACTCTTTTTAGGATGACATTGTCTATTAAAAGTTCAGGCATATTTACAGACAGTATCTGTTTTTAATAGTTTGGATGGAAAAACATCCATATTGTTTTTTCAATATTTAAAGATGAACCGAAATAAAATTATTTTAAGTTTTCTGTTCATATTATTAAAAAGTATGTTTATATTTTCATGTGACTGAAACAAATTTGTGTTGTCTGCAAAAATTATAGTCTTTAAATTGGATGCTTTGTTAAGATCATTTATATATATAATGAAAAGAAGTGGTCCAAGTATGGATCCTTGTAGGACACCATATGTTATGTTCATTAATGTTTGAGGTTGGGAATCTTTGTTAAAAACAAATTGCTTTCGGTTGGAGAGATAACTTTTGAACCAACTTAGAGTTTTACCTACTATTCCGTAACATTCAAGTTTTTTAAGCAAAATATTATGATCGACTGTGTCAAAAGCTTTTGACAAGTCGATCATAATATTTTGCTTAAAAAACTTGAATGTTACGAAACACAAAGTATAAATTTTTGATTTTTAAAAGATTCGTTATACAACGTGTTTATTGAAGAAAAGCATGTTTGGTTGAGTTTTTTTTTAAACCGAACTGATTTTCTTAAAGGAGTTTTTTGGTAATTAGGTATGTGTACACTCTGTTATACGTTATTCTTTCTAATATTTTTGAAAAAACTGGAAGAACAGAAATAGGTCTGTAATTTGTTATATTAGTTGGGTCTCCTGTCTCAAAATAGGAACTACTTTTGCTAATTTCAGAGAGCCTGGCGAAGAATCTTGTTTCATGGATGATTTAAAGATTTTGTAAAGAATATCTTTAATGACGTCATAAGAGTCTATCACAATATTTCCATTAATACCCTCAGGCAGTGGCGGATTAAGACTTTTCGGGGCCCGGGGCTATTTAAAAGTAGGAGGCCCCGTTCCACTAACAACGACAAAAATGAGTAAAACAAAGATTTTCTTGAAAAAGCTATCACTGATATTTATTTATATACAACTTTTATATTTATTTTATTGAATTAAGTTGAGTGATTTTTTTCTGCTTTTCTTCCCCGCAAACTCTGCAATCACATCGCTGAAATCCAAAGTTTCTAATAATTTTGACTCAATAGTTAATCTTGCTATATTACTTAAACGACTATGGACCATTGTTGATCGGTGCATGTTCTTAACTCTTTTAAGAGTAGAGAATGATCTCTCAGCCTCGCAATTTGTTATGGGAATAGTTAGAAACAAGCGATATGCTATATAAACATTTGGAAATACATCAACAATATCGGTTTCAACAATCCAATTTAAAACATGCAGAGGAATCAATGTGTTTTCAGTCTCAGATTTATCTTTTTTTTGCGAAAAAAAAACCCGGAGGCTGCAACTTTAATAATGTTACAAACTGTTCTATTTCAAATATGAAACTATCTTCTAAATCATTTGAGTACACTTCTACAATTTTTTTCGCGCTAACTTGCAATTCCATGGAACTAATAGTTAACAGCTTCGATAGAAATCCAAATAACTTATTTATGTGGTTGTAACCATCACTTCTTATAGTTAATTGTGTCACAAGTTTGTCAATAATGAAAAAAAATGTATTCACTTGAAACTTGTCGGATACGCTTAAAGAATCAACTTGGTTTTCTCCGTTGCTAAATTTTTTAATTACCTTTCTTTTGTTCTTATCAGAATAGTCTTTTTCAATAAACGAGCTAAGTTTTTTTGATTCATTCTCAAATCTCGTAAAGTCGTTTCGTAAGTTTTTTACAAAGTCAATTAGTGAAAGTAACATACTGCTTGCTGTATGCAAATCTAATTCAACTTTTTGAAGAAATTTGCTAACTGCATTAAACCTCTTAAGTATGTGATGCCAAAGTACAGCCATGAATGCAAACTCTAGCTTAGTGATCTTATTTAATAAACACAAAGCTTCATGACGAGTATCAGATTTTTCTTCTGTATCCTCAGCTATATGACATAGCGCTGCATGAATCCCATCAAAATTTTCTACCAAACTTTTTGAAGCATCTGACCTACATGACCATCGTGTATCTGATAGGCGCTTGAGTGTAACATGATTTCCTTTCAATAAATCCCATCTATGCGTTGAAGCTACAAAAAATGAATACAAACTCTGGAGAACGCCAAAATAGTTGATAGAATTGATACACTCACTGACACTGCACTGCCCTACTAAATTTAAAGAATGTCCAGCGCAGGGGATATAAAAAGCTAATTCACTCCGCTCTTTTAAACGTGCCTGTAATCCAGAATATTTACCAGACATATTGCTTGCATTATCGTATGCCTGTCCCCGACAATTGGTTGTATCAATATCATATCTTTCCAGTAGATCTAAAATGTCAGTAATCAAAGATTTACCGTCGTGGCTTTTAATTTGTAGAAAACAAAAAAATCATACACGTGGCCATTTAGATAATAACGAAATATCACAGAAAGTTGATCCACGTGAGAAATATCAGGAGTCGAATCTACGATAATTCCCCAGTATTTTGCTTTTTTTATTTCGGTAATAATGTGCGTTAAAACCTTTTGAGACTTAATATCAATTAGCTCTTCACAAATAGTTTTAGACAAATAATTTACATTACCTTTGCCTTTATTTGCAAAAGTGTGATGTGTTGCTTTAAAACTGGATCAAATTGAGTCAACAGTTCTAAAATGCCTAAGTAATTTCCGTTATTTGACGATCCTATAACTTCATTATGGCCTCGAAATGCTAAACCTCTTCCGGCTAAAAAACGAATAACCGCAACTATTCTATTTAAGATTGCAGACCAATAATTAAATTCCCTTTTAATCTGGCTTACCATATATTCATCGACATGAGTATTTTGTTTTATGAATTCTATCCACCTAATCATACATTGAATATGTTCCTTGCTGTTTTCGTGGCCGAAAATAGTTTGTTTAGCTTTTTTCCAATTGTAAAAGCCTCTTTTGACAAATACATTGTCGTAATCGGTTGAAAATAACTTGCAAACATAACAAAACACACATCCAGTGGATTCAGAAAACATTAACCATTTTCGGTCACACTTTTCGCCATTATTTATCACTTTTTGAAAATATTTAACCGAATAATATCTGTACTGGTTTTTGAACATCCGCTTCGAAGATTCGAAATTAGAGTCTATATTTTGAAAAAAAGCATACCCCTTGTTTAAATACTTCATACGTTCATTTTCCTTTAACTGTAATGGCCATAAAGCAGGGTCTTCGCGTAGAATGGTATCTAGGAAAAAAAATCATGATAAATAAGCCTAATAAAAAAATAATAAGTGACAATTTATAGAATAAAAATAGTAACTGCCTAAAAAGTAAATTGTTTGTTTAGCAGATGTTAGAGGTGTCATTAAAAACAGTAAAAATTGGAGTACCTGAGTCAAGCTCATTGTTATGCATTGTAGATTCAACACTTTCAACTTCTTGAATTTCATTTGAAGGACCTTGGCAGGCTACCTCATTTTCCGTGTTATTGTTTTCATTTTTTCTTTCATTGTTTTTATTATTATCTACAGTTTGTGGAAATTGCATAATAGTTTGGTGTGATGAAAAAAACTTTGTCATTTTCGGAAGTTTAGCTACCATTTCCTCTCTCTCTTTCTTCAATCTTCTTTTACAAGCTCCACTTTCATATTTTCTTAGCATTTTAATTATAACTGTATAACCTGAAAAGTGTTAAACTGTTCTTTTTTTCTCTTTCACGAATTTAGCGCTTCAGCTATTAAATGCATTCACACAAGAACTCTTTTGTGCGGAAGTACAAAAGAATTGTAGAATTGCAATCGTTAATGCATTTTCAATAACAATATAATTATTTAAGTTATTATTAATTTTCCGAAGGGAATTGTTTTTGTATCAATTTGTACAAATGTTACATTCAATTATTGCTATAAGGCGCTGCTACTAATTTAGTAATTTTTTTTTTGTAGAAGTAGTTGCGTTTTTGTTGACAGTTATTTTATTCTTGTGCTTTTGTTTTCAGACAATTTAGTCAATTTAACTTTGGCTCTTTTAAGTTAATAAAAGAATAAATTTTCAGAGTTAATAAAAAATTATTTACTTTGAATCGGGGCCCCTAAAATTGTGGGGCCCGGGGCTATAGCCCCCCCCCCTAGCCCCCCCTCCCCTTGATCCGCCACTGCCCTCAGGTCCTAGTGAATTATTTCTTTTTAACAATCTAAAAGCTACATCAAATTCCTCAACCGTTAGGTTTGTAAAATGTAAGGAGTTTGACGTTTGAAGTTCATCTGTTAATTTATAATTTGTCAAAGAGATTTTGTTTGATAAATTTGCAACTATAGTGGAAAAAAATTTGTTAAATTCAGTCGCAATTTCATTAGTATCTTTAGTTATTTTATTTCCAACTTTTATTGCAAGTGGAAGAGAGGTTGAAATTCCTTTTTGCTTACCTGTAATTTCTTTCATTAATTCCCAGACGCGTTTCAAGTTGTGTTTGTGCTGAGTAAGCAATTTAGAATAATAACTTTTTTTAGCATTTTTGCGGAGTTTTTCGAACAAATATTTGTAGTTTTTTTTATGTTTTCCGGATTTTGTTTTTAAGTATTTATTATACAACTTTTGTTTTAGTTTTGAAAACTTTTTTAGTCCCTTAGTTAAGCAAGGAGATAATATGTCTTTGGCCTTGAGATTTATTTCACATATTGGAAAATTAGCGTCATAGATTTTAAAAAAAGTTTTAAAAATGTGTTATAGATAATGTTTATGTTATCATTAAAGTTTATGCAATTTCACTCCTACTTTAAATTTGATCTTTGAATGATTTTAAGTTACAATTGTTAACAATTCGCTTTTTTATTGTCATTTTGCCCTCGTTTTTTATTTGAAAATCTGATTTAATAGAAAAAATATGGGAAAATGATCAGAAGCATCAGTTTTTAAACTCCTTTTTTTAGAGATTTATTAAAATAGTCTGTGGTTAATATATTATCAAATAAAGTCGACGAATGGTATGTAATTCTAGTCGGTCTATCTATTATTGGTATGGTACCTATTTCAAATAAATTGTTATAAAATGTTTCGATGTAAGATAATTGTTATAAAATGTTTTTAAAATTGTTATAACGTGATTTAATATCTACAGATTGTCATACCCAAATCCAAGGTGAATATGCAATGTAACAATTTAAATTCTCAAAAAGATTCGTGACACGTTGCCAAATTGATCGGAAAAATCATGCACAAAGCCAGTCAAATCAGTTTCCAAAAATACTTACTATAATGGATTCCAGCTGTATTTTGGTGAGGTGTTAGAACATCAAATAAAAAGTCTGCATTTAACTTTATCAAATTTTTCTTCTTTTTTATACCATATTCAAAATACACATCAATGCCGTTTATTTTAGTTTCGTTTAGTTTCCATAATGAAATCAAAAATTCGAAAGGATAATTTTAAACATTTAACCATTTCAAACTGTTGAAGTTTTTAATAACCAGTTTCTAAAATATGTATCTCTCTGAGTATCATCTTATGGTAATTGTTGCTTAATTGGCAGCTTTAACTTAAAACAAAAAATTAATTAATTAAAATAATTATTTTCATTCATAGTGAAACAATTGTTATTTAAAAGTCAATGTTTTATACTTGTTTAAATTTCAAAATCTAACATACTTTTTTGTTTATTCTATAATTTCAGTTTTGGTCTCGGTTGATGTAGGAACCATTACTCTTTTTTCGCTTTTTCTTTTTTTTACCAATTATCGCCAATTTCAAAACACTTTTTTTCATGATTAACAGATGTCATAATGTTTTTTTTTTTTTAAGGTGGTACATCTCTAAATAATTTTCATATTTTTGATTTTTCACAAACATACTTTTTAAATAGTTTAAATATCAAAGAATTCAAAAAAGAGATTTGTTTTTGTAAAAAAAAGTTATAAATACCTAAAATGACACTTTATTTTAGACACTAAATTTCAGCGCCCAGCAACGATCATAGCAATCATGTAAGACTTAGATAACCCTAATTAGGGACTTTTACAGCGTGCGGTTTTAGTATATAACTTTTTAATAGGGGATAAATAAACAAAATGGCGTTTTGTTTAATTAATTATAAGACGCTTTTCGTTGTTTTAGCTTTTGTAAACAACTTTAATAGACGAATATTGGATATTTTTTGTTGAAATAACTAGTATTACAAATATATTAACACTATAAAGTGGTTTTGTTCTTCATATTTATGTTACAACAACGTTAATACAAAAAAAAGGAGATTAAAAAAAGTAATATAGAATAATACTTTGTTTAAGTCAAATCTTCTTAATTTCTATATATTGGACGAACGGATACATTTTTTATGAAAACTGGAGCTCAGAAAAAGATAACACTTCAACTCATTAACTTATGTTAGCCCACAGTCTCAGTAATTCAGTAAAGTATTCATAAAAGTTAATAAAAAAAGTGGTAAGTTAGATTTAAACAGAATAAAGAACCAACAACTTTCGATAGAAAAAAATGAAAATAATATAAAACAACACTGGATATTGTTAACAATCTAAATTATCAAGAAACTCCTCCTATTATTTCATGTCATCTTCAAAGTTTCCAAAAGAATAATTTCAAAATATGTTATCCTAATATAATAAATAAAAATATGTTATTTATTTAATTTATTTATTAATTTATGTTATTTTCTTCATTATAAAACAATAAACAATTAAATAAAAGACTTGAAAAAGCTAATGCAAAAATACAATAGAAATATAAAATATAATTCTACATATAAAAGTAAAAGTTCTTAAAACTTGAAAATCAATTATTATTACAAAGTTACCAAAACCTAATACACTAATCAATAATAAAATAATCCTTCATAATTAAAATACCTTTTGTCTATTGGAATGTGCAATGTATTTGATATTACAAGTCCATAATTACTATTGTGTATTAAAATTGTAAAGGCACTGGTAGTTGAGTTTTAAATAAAATAACTAAATAATTTTTTTTTTAATAATTTGTCTTCATGCATTGATAGTTATAGTCCATATTTTACTAGTTTCCAAAAGCACATGTAATATTTTTTTTTGCATGAATAGCATTTTTAGTGACACTTTTTGAAAAATCTGACCTTTTTCGAGATTATCCTATTTATTAAAAAAGATTTCCCAAAATATTTTTTAAGAATGGACATCCTCAAACTGATATATATATATATATATATATATATATATATATATATATATATATATATATATATATATATATATATATATATATATATATACATATATATATATATAGATAGATAGATAGATAGATAGATAGATAGATAGATAGATAGATAGATAGATAGATAAAGGTATAGACTGTACACAATTTAAAGATATAGATATAGATAAAGATATAGACTGTACGCAATTTAAGGTTCAATCTGCAATTTTTAATTTCAGCACTCTTGATTTTTTCTCATTACAAAAATACAAACAGGAAAAGTATTGTTATTTTATACATAATGGTATTTAAGCATATGGAAGTTGTCTTTTTTTCAGCAATATTTTTATATCTATTATTTAATATCAGATAATAAAAGATGGTGTGTTACGTTATACTTTCAAACTTTTTCCTGCAAACAACAAAAAAATCAACTGTTATTTTAATTTCTTTTTTTTAGCCATGCATCTAAATTTGCTTCAATACACTCCTCGTTATTATTTATATAATAATTTTAGTATAATAATATTTTTAACACATTTTGTAGCATTTAATTTTCTTTTTGGAAGTATATATTATGTTATTTTTAGGAACAGTATAAATTTTTCTTTCCATTGCGCAAATAATATTACTTGTTGCGGTAAAGTTTTTGTGATCTGAAGAAGTTAGTGTTATAGATTCGGTTTTCTTTAACAATATAAAAATGCATTAAGCAAAAAAATGCATTTTTGTAAAGGGATAGTTGAGATAGTGACGAAAATTTTACATGTGAGAACAAAAAATTGCACAAATGTGATTTGAAAGTTTGTTTCCTTTATTTTTTTTAAAAGCAAGGCGTACTGAAATAAGTTTAGTCTGGCAAGACATAGAAATTTAGTCTTTTTTACTTTGAGAATGCCATTTTTGAAGTCATGATATTTTTTCCTTTGCTTCATGGAAGTCCTTTATAAATAATAACAATGAAAGGAAATATCAACAGTTTTTAAAAACCAACATTTCAAAAGTAATATTCTTGAAAGCAACATTTCAAAATAAAATATATGTGGAATCATTTTTAAACAAAACTGCAGCAAGACAAATTTGTTCTCCATAAGATTTTCAAAACAAGCAACGTTTACGCCAGGTTAAACAAAATTCGTTTTAACAGTCACAATTTTTCTGTCTGTCTTTTCAGTCGCAATTTTTTTTTCCAAAACTGCATTCAATTTTTAATAACTGCATCAATTTTTCTGTTTTAAACTGCATTCTCGTATATTTAAAGTATACTTTTTTAAAATAGATTAAGTGATAGAAGGGTCTACTGAGACTTTTCTAGTTAAAGAGGTAGTTGAAGGCGAGATACTTGTAGAATCCAAGAAAGTTTTTAGGAGAAAAACGTCTTTCTGCCTTTCATTTTAGTTTTTAAACAAGAACTGTTTAAAAACTATTGTATACTTATTGTACTGGGTACTGTTTAAATTTATTTATTCTTATCCGTAACTCATGTAAAGTGAAGCTTGTAGATAAGCAAACGCTTATTAATCATTTTATAAAATTGTTTTCTATCTAAAAAATTATCCATTGTACTTTATTAATTAAGAAGAAAGGTAAAAACGTGGTATCAATTGAGATCGACATTGTTTTCGTTCATTTATCCCCTATAAAGATGGCTCCGAATTCTCATACGCCAAAACCACTCCTTATGAAAGTCACTAATAAGTGAATATTTTTTTAGTAAGAACACAGTGGATGTTTATACAAACTGCTATATACACTTTGTTTTTGCTCTAAAATCCATCACTTTAAACAACAAATTGAGCGGAAATAATTTCTTTAGATTCATTTGCGTCGTTTATGAATGTTTCATCACCAGTAATCATCTCAATTCCCATATTATTTACTTCGTCCACCGTGTCAACCACAAATACTTCGATATCAGAACAACTAAATGTAGATGCAATGGAATCGTAATTACAGTCTTTATTAATTAGAAGTAGCTCTGTTTGGGTTGCAACACCCGAATAGGTTTTATTATCTATTTGTACACAACTGCAGACATATTGAAAATGCTGTATATTTTCATTTTGAGAGCTTTGTGGAGAAGATGAATATTCTGCAGATACATATATATATATATATATATATATATATATATATATATATATATATATATATATATATATATATATATATATATATATATATATATATATATATAGAGAGAGAGAGATTAGAGAGAGAGATTAGAGAGAGAGATTAGAGAGAGAGATTAGAGAGAGAGATTAGAGAGAGAGATTAGAGAGAGAGATTCTTTATAGAGAGATAATATAGAGAGAGAGAGATAGAGATTCTTTTTACGATCATATTTTCTTCATAAATATGAACGTAAAAAAATAAATTATTATAAATAAATTTTTTTACGTTCATATTTATGAAGAAAAGATTCTTCACAAAAAAGATTATATGTATATATATACATATTTTTTATTATTTTTTTTTTTATTATTATTATTATTTATTTATTTTGCCGTTGATAAATATTACAAAAAAGAAATTACAATAAAAGAAAAATCCTGGCCGGAGCAAGAAGAAGACAGGTTGTCTTATCACCGAGCCCCGTCACACAAAAATTTACATGCACAATAAATGATAAAAGACAAAAAGACAGTATAAATACAAAAACAAAAACAAATCAAATACATCAGCAATAAAATAATTTGTTGCTAACAATCTTCCAGCAGAATAATTTGCAAAATAAAAAAGTAAAAACGACAGAAAATCATGAAAGTTATAAAAACACAAAAAAAAATGAGTTGTTTAATTAAAAAAAAAAAAGAAAAAAAAAAAAGCAATATATGTAAACATAAGTATTTGGGCTGATTATTTAATATCATCAAAAATATGAACGAAAAAGACAATTTTATTTTCGTTATCTTTTATACTAATGGTTAGAAACCATTTTAATAAAAGCTAAAGAAAGTGATAAAGATCTAATTTATTTTCAAGCGATTCAGTCCAAACCTTTAAATTGTTTTCAAAAAAGGTATTTGAAATCTAATATATCGAATTCCATGTTCAGTAAATACCGTTTTGAATCATCCTTAAAACTTTGCAAAGTGCAGTTTAAAACGAAGTTTTGCTTTTTACTAAAGATTGGAAGAAATTTTTTCCAAACTAAAGGTCCCCGATATTGAATTTGGTACGAACTTAATTTAAGAAGGTTTATGGGAACCACAAAGTTATTCACTGAAAATTTGGTTGGATATTTATGGGAAATTTCATTAAAGTAGAATTGAAATGTTACTGGAGAAAACCCAAGTTTTGCTTTAAACATAAATAACATTACTTGATGAATATTAAGCTTATAAATATTTAAAGCTCCAAGCTGACGTAAGAGAGGTTCGCATTGTGTTTTTCTATTTGCCCCAAATACTATCCTGCAAGCATGTTTTTGTTTACGATAAATTTTTTTGAGTTTAGTGTGATTAGTGCTACCCCAGGAAATGTTACAGTATAAGAGATAACTGTGTATAAACGAAAAATATAAATTTTTTTAAGACTCGTTATTAAGAAAAGGTTTTGTTTGGTATAACATGGCAATATTTTTTGAGATCTTACCTTCAATATATTTAATATGAAATTTCCATGACAATTTTTCATCTAAGAGCACTCCCAGAAAGTTTGTAGTCAATTCCCTTTTAATTATTTTATTATTGATTAAAAGATTGGGTAGTTTAAGAGGAATATTCTCGGCTTTACTAGGTTTATGGAATAAGATAAATTTTGTTTTCTCTACATTTAATGATAGTCGGTTACTTATAAACCACTCGTTGATCTTATCTAATTCGTCGTTAAATATTTTAAATAGAACAGTATTATCTTTGTGAGAATAAAACAAATTATTGTCATCTGCAAATAAGATAGTATTTAATACTTTTGATGATAAATATAAGTCATTTATATAAAGTAAGAACAATAATGGTCCCAAAATAGAACCTTGGGGTACTCCACAAGTTATTAAGTTGTTTTTTGAGTCTTTTGTTTCTTTAAGTACAAATTTCTTTCTGTTAGTTAAATATGATTTAAACCAAAGTAAACTTTGATTTTTAACACCATAGTTTTCTAATTTTTTCAAAAGAATTTCATGATTTACTGTGTCGAAAGCTTTGGATAAATCAATAAAAACCCCTATTGTATAGCAATCACTATTAAATCCATTTGATATATGCTTAACCAATTCAAATATTGCATGGTTAGTAGAATGATTTTTTTTAAAACCGTATTGATTTTTATATAAAATCTTATTTTAAGATAGATATTTATAAAGTCTGTTGTGCATAATGCGTTCAATTAGTTTAGAAAAGCAGGGTAAGACTGAGATTGGTCTGTAGTTTGATATCTTGGTCTCATCGCCAGATTTGAAAATAGGTGTTATTTTTGCAATTTTTAGTTTATCTGGAATATGACCTGATTTAAGGGAGAGATTAAAAATATGGAATAATGAGGGTTCGATAATATCAAAAACAGATTTAATTACATTAACATTAATTTGATCTATACCTGCACTTTTATTTTTTTTTCAGATTATTAAAAGCAGTGTGTAGTTCACTTTTGGCTAAAATTGGTTCTTCCATAATTAAATCAGTTCTTGCAAGATATGAATCAAATTTTTTTTGACCAACTGGAATTTTCGCTGCTAGGTTTGGGCCGACATCAAGAAAAAAATTGTTTAATTTCTCAATAATAACTTCTTTATGATAAATCATTTTTCCCTCAATAATAAGTTTTTGCGGTAAGTTATTTTTTTCAATTTTATTTTTCCCAATTAAGTCTCTAATAACACTCCATATATATATATATATATATATATATATAGATATATATATATATATATATATATATATATATATATATATATATATATATATATATATATATATATATATATATATATATTGCAAAACTATTGGCAATCATAAGATATGTAACTTTCGAACATGTAACTTTGCATCTTTTAGAAGAATGCTCTTCAATTGGAAAAGAATAATTATTTACCGTTTTATTCTAGAAGAGCTAATGATTTTTTATGCTAGAAATAATCTCTTCTATCAACGTTTCAACAAGACAACAAGCCAAAACATAATTCCCATACTCCCCGCTGCTAAAAATGAGCTTTTCAATAAGCTCTTTATTTAATTTTCCTAGAGCTCACCCAAGGGCTCCTTAAAGAAGTCTCCTTCGAGACAGTCATCTATGAGACCCTTTAGTAGAGCATCGAAGAACTTTTATTTGAAAAAGTGATTGTAGAGCTCTGCAGAGAACTCTTAACATATGAGCATTCTTCATAAAAAAAATAATAAATTTTCTTCATTTAAAAGCATGGGATCACAATTTACGAATCCACACTTTCATATTTGAAATAAGCAATCATTTGTACAAGTATTTTAAACTAAAAAAAGAAAAAACACCCTGCCTTCAAAAAAGTTTAAGATAAGCCCATTGGAAATTAGAAAATCACTTAACGAAAATTTTTTATTTAAAACTGTGTTCACCAATAAAGACTCATCAGATAAAGACTCGTCAGAAATGCAGCATTTCTGATGAGTCTTTATTAATGAAACACAGCGTTAAATGAAAAATTTGGGTTAAGTGATTTTTTACTAATCTATTATTACTCTGTTCTTAAAAGAACATTAAGCACTCTATTTTGTTGAATACATTTTGAAATTGCTTATATATGTATAAATATATATATATATATAAATATATATATATATATATAAATATATATATATATAAATATATATTAGGGTGGTGCTAAAAACAACTTTTTTTGAAAATGTCAGCTGACAACCCCTAAATGTGTTTTATATAATAAAATAATACTGGATTTAAAAAATTTTTGAATAAAAAATATTTTTACGGGTGTCACAAGGCCCTTATACATCAAACAGGTCCCTAATAATATAAAAAAAAAAGTTTTTCAAAAGTATGTCATGTTGGGTCAAACGAAGCAAAATCATATACAAATTTCAAAAATAATATTCATTTTATAAAAAAACATAGATAAAAAAAATTATAATCAAAAAATCTTGTTAAATTCCCTATTTTTCATTTTTAGTTAAAAAACGTAACTTTTTGTTTACTAAAACCTAAAATAACAATTTAATTATAAAATGATTCATATTTTTGAAATTTTTATATATTTTTGCATCATTTGAGACCCAACACGACATCCTTTTGAAAAACTTTTTTTTTTATATTATTAGGGACCTGTTTGATGTATAAGGGCCTTGTGGCACCCGTAAAAATATTTTTTATTCAAAAAATTTTTAAATCCAGTATTATTTTATTATATAAAACACATTTAGGGGTTGTCAGCTGACATTTTCAAAAAAAGTTGTTTTTACCACCACCCTAATATATATATATATATATATATATATATATATATATATATATATATATATATATATATATATATATATATATATATATATATATATATATGTATATATATAATATTTTGTATGTTTATAATATTTTGTATGTTTATGCTTACATTAAAAAAGAATGTTTTGCAAAGAATTGGGGTGATTGGAGCTTGGGAACAAAAAAAACCTAATTTTTGGGCCCACCCACCCCTTAACTTGGGAGCAACTAGTTTATAAAATATTATCTTCACTATTTTTATGTAAATTCATATTCATCACCAAATTTCAAATTTCATGCAATAATCTCTTTTTTTTCAAAAACTATGACCATATAAAGTTTTATTCCTCCTCAATTTGAGGGGGCTGTAAACATTGCAGGGTCATAAAAACTGAACACTAAGAGATTATTGCATGAAACTTGAAATTTGTTGATGAATATGAATTTAGATAAAAATAGTTAAGAAAATATTTTATAAACTTGTTGCTCTCACGTTAAGGACTGGGTGGGCCCAAAAATTAGGGTTATTTTGTTCCCAAGCTCCAATCACCCCAATTCTTTGCAAAACATTTTTTTTTTGATATAAGCATAAACATACAAAAGTTTGGAGTTTGCGCAATGCCTGTAAGTGTCAAAACTCAAACATCTAAAAATCCAGTGTACACCACTGTATATATTTGAAATATATATTTAATAAATTTTGTCATCTTCATAATAAATTATTTACAATAGGGTAGGGTGGGGTAATCTGAGCCTATTTTCACCTATTTCTGACTTTGAGTTAAAAAAAAAAAAAGTTTAAGTATCGGCTTTCTGGCAAAAGATGTCTTAAAACATGATTGGACATCCTACTCAACAAATTTAATAAAAAAACTATTACTAAAAATACTATCAATAGGTTTGTGGAGCCTTTATTTGGAGATCCCTATGCAGACCCACATTACCCCGCTACGTGGCATAATGTGGATCTACATAAAATGTTGGTAGTTCTGGTTTAAAATACTGCTGCTTATGAAATATCTGACATCTATATGCACACACCTTTTTTATAGTATATATACAAGATTTTAATTTAAAAATTAGTTTCAAGATATTTTTTATTTAAAAAGAAAGTGCATACATACATAGCACAACAATAAAATTAAAATTTCGGAGAAATAAAATTTAAAAAAATGGTGATCTAAAACAGAAATAACAATGTTTTAATAATGTGTTTTATAAAAAACAACTATTTATTTGATCACTGCACTTTTTTGGTATTCGTGCTATTTTAGGCATTACTTAGATCTTTTTGGGTATTTCTTTGATACTTCAGTAGAGGTAATAGTTTTTTTTGTACATTTTTTTTTAACTTGGTTTTTTTCCTCTCTAACTTTTTGTTCCTCAAGTAGTCGTCGTTTGACTTTCTCATTTGCAAGGAGTTCTCCACATTTTGCTTGTACTCTCTTCCTTTTTTGTTTTTGTTGTTCCATTATTGCTGCTGTTTCTGCAGATACATTAGGACATATGATTGACCGTAATAGCTAATCTTGGTGTTTGTAATCTTGGAGATTTAGGGCTATAATGTTCAGGTGATTGATTGAGAAAGTCAATACCTGTTATTTCTCTTTCCAACTTGTCTTTACTTAATGGTGAGTTACCTGTACCACAAAATCCTGCTATAGTATTTGCTGGAGAGAGTCTCTGACATAATTGTTTCAATAATCCTGTAAAAGCTGTCTTACCAATATTTTTGTGTTGTGTTTCTCTTGCAAACCGCTTTAAAATTTTTCTCCACTCATTCTTTTATGGTCCAAAGACAGCCACATCTAACTGTTGTAATGCGTGTGAGCAATTTGGTGGCAGACAAACAATTTGGATATGGTTGTCCATGGCCGCTTTTATGGCACTATATGTTAAATGATTGCCATGACCATAATAAAGCAAGAGCATTGGTTTTTTATCTTGGTCAACAAATGGTATAAAGTGCTCAACAATCCTAAACAAAGAATGTATTTACTTCTATTGAATCATTTGTACCGTCTTTAAGAACAAAAAAAGCTATTCAGTGTAAATACATTAATAAAAAGAGAAAGAAAAAAAAAGTTGAAAGAAAAAGATGAAAATTATAAAATTAAAGTAAAATACCAGTTTTCAAATAGAAAGTCTTACATCCATCCACTTGCTTTTGTCCTAAAAGCACATTCTGGTGGTCCATTTTCTATCCATTTAGAATACAGATAGCCTTCTCCCTTAAAAACAGCAAATGATGGAAGATATCTTACATCTGCAGACACACAGAATAGCACAGAGTACATAGCTTTACCAGAAGAAGCAGCCAGTTCATAAGCATCTTTGCTTTTTGGATGTACAAATACTTTCTTCGTTAAATGATTTGTGGAGAGCTCAGTCTCAACAACGTTGTATTTGGTACAATGTTATTATTATGAATTACATCAGATAAAGTAGTAAAAAATTTATCTACAACTTCACGTGTTAAACTTTTAGCTCTTGAAAATGTAAGTATTTCAGGTTTACGTAATCGAAGTTTATCAACATGATGCTTCCTAAAAGAAATCACCCAATCTTTCCCAGGAATTCCATTTTTAAAAGGAGTTTTCATCCTCATTGATGTGCAAAATGAAGCAACTAAATTACAAATATCAAGAGAATCTAATGGAAGACCATATCTTTGACAATACTGCGCTGCGCTTACAATCAGATCACTCAGCACACTTTTTCGACCTTCACGTTTGTTTGCATTAAACTCTTGTTGTTTTATTCTTTGTCTCAATGTTTCTTTAGGAACAGAAAATTCTTTAGCAGCATGATAAATAATTTTTTTTCCTCACATACTAAAAAAGTTGCTCTT
The DNA here is from genome assembly GCF_038396675.1 of Hydra vulgaris. NCBI lineage: Eukaryota > Metazoa > Cnidaria > Hydrozoa > Anthoathecata > Hydridae > Hydra > Hydra vulgaris. Next base: position 16,360,416 of record NC_088928.1, read on the forward strand.
TCCAAACTATCAGCATTGTACTTGGGTTTTATTTTTTTATTGTAACATCTTGGCATTTTTAAAATACTTTCTAAAGTAGTATTTATGAGAAATCTGTTAAATTTTTAGTGAAATAAATTAGCATAAACCTTAGCATATCACATAAAAAAATATTTTAACACCAAATAGGCCTTATATAATACTTTATTTGACCTAGGTGAACGTATTGTTTCATATAAATAAATGCACATGTTTCTTAATATAAACTTTAAAGATATAAACTTCAAGCATAAGAGTTTAATAGCTCTAAAGAATTATTAACACGAAAATAGTTAGGTCTGATGAAACTAATAGGTTTATAATGTTACTAAGAACAACTTTGATAATATTATGACATATCATATTATTTTACATACATAGTCCCACTTTACCCCACCTGATTATATTTCAAATTTTAAACAAACCATGTGCGTTAGTGTCTTGAAGGTATACTATCCTTAAACTATAGTAATTTAACTTTAAAAATAACCATTTTTCATACGCTTATGCCTTATTTGAATATATTTTCTCTGAAGTTTAAAAACGGAGAAAAAAATGACTTTGTTGATGTATCTAGCATTTTAGCTTTAAAAAGTGCCGTTTCTAACAGCATAGCTAGGTTATATCTTAAAATTAATTAGCCTATTATGTTATAATTAAGTGGTAAAAATTACAACTTTATAGCTAAAGCCAATATCAATCAACAGATAAATATGAGTTAGACCCAGATTACCCCGTAGACCCACATTACCCCACCCTACCCTATTTTTTTTAATTGAGTTGTGACGGGAGAAGGCAGAAGACAAAAGTCTTATCATCTAGCCCCGTTGTATCATTTACGTATTAAACAAATAATAAGGTATCATATAAAAAAGTATTACAATCTCAGTAAATTAATATAAATACTTTTAAACAAAAAGTGTAACTTTTTTTCTGAATACAACATAACTTAAAGTAAAAAAATATTAATAAAATTTAAAGATAAATAATGAGGTTAAGAGTGATATCACTTTTTAAGAAAAAGGAGAAGTTGAAAAATAAAAGAGAATCAAATATAATAGAGTTTGAGATACGTAATAGTCAAATAACTATTTTTTTCCAGATAATTTTAATAGTTAAAATTTTAGTTTTACTATTGTTTGGGAGAAATATTATTGTTTTAACAAAGTTTATGGTTTAAGCAACAAATTTTATGGTTTAAGGTTACAACAAATTTTATGGTTTAAATTTAATGGTTTAACAAAGTTTATGGTTTAAGCAACAAATGCTTTGTTTAATATTTATGATCTATAATAAAGAAAACGTCTTCAAAAATATTAGGCATCATATGATATTTTAATCTAAAAATGAACATTATAAATATTTAATCAAGAATATTATAAATATTTAATTGATAAACATTCAGCCTCCAAGCTTTCTAAGGGGTGGATTGACTCTGGTGTATTTAATAGTATTTAATATTATATATATATTTCGCCGTTTGACAATAATTACAATAACTAAGTAAATAAATTAAAATTTACATGACAGGAGCAAAAAGAAGACTGTAGTTGACTTATCACTAACCCCCGTAATATATACGACACATAGCATAGCTTTTAAAAACCGTTTAAGATATAAAACCTTTTAAAATATAAAACCTTTTAAATACTAATTAAATTTTCTTAAAAATTATATTTTAAGTAAAGAAAGAAAGTAAGAAAAATAAAAAGTAAAAAAAAATTTTTTTTTTTTTAATTTTTTATACTTTTTATATTTTATCCTCCTATTACTTTTTTTTTTAAATTTCATTTGTTAGATCGAGAATAAATAAGAAAAAAATTAAAAAATAATAAAAACAGAAAAAAAAGATTAGGTAACAAAAATAAAAAGATAAGAAGTGAATGCATTCAATTAAATTGACAAATTTAAATGTTTACGATCTGCAAGCCTATGTTGCTATTAAATTATCTGTCTATATTATCTGTCATCAAGAAATTTTTCGTAGACTTTTTAATTTTCTTATTTAAATCTTTTTTATTCTTTAATCATAGCAAAACATAAACTTTTTATTTATTACGTGAAATATTAATCAAATAAATATGTAACACGTCATCTTACAGCGTTCTCGACGTCTTTTTCGAGTCTCAGCGTTCTTTTTTTATATATATGAAAAATCTTCCCTTATAATTGTTTATGATATTATATTTTAGCTTGTAAGTTTTATGAAATGTTAACGATATGTTTTAAAATGCAATAAAGAACAAAAAGAGAAAGAAAAAAAAAAGAAATTGGTTACATAGTAGGGGCTGAACCAACTTCGTAACTAATTAATTTAACTACAAAACGTTACATCGCGGGTTTATAGCATAAGCTACATAACATTAGCACTATAGAATAGGTTATATCACGTTATATACGGATAGGTTACACAACGTTAGCACTATAAAACCAATTAAATTATGTATTAACCAATTAACTATGTATATGCTTTGTATTAACCAATAAACCAAAGCTATGTAAGATAGCGTTGGTTTAAATGGTAACCAATAAAGTGTTGGTTAATTAACCAATAACCAATTACCCAACGCAATGAAACCAATTACCCAACGCAACGTAAATTATTAACACTATGTCATATAAAAGAACTGTATTACACAACTGTATTACATTACGCAAGGCAATGAAACCAATTACCCAACGCAACTTAAATCATTAACTCTGTGCCAAATAAAAGAACTGTATTACATAACGGTTAAGCGCTATGTAATACAATGTGCGTCAGCCGGGAATCGAACCCGGATCTATTGCTTGGAAGGCAACAATGCTAACCGTTACACCACCGACGCTTGACATTATGAGGGAAACTAACTATTTTAAATTTCAAAAAAATTATAAAACTACATAAACGTAAAAGCAATATAAAAAATTTTTTCTTATATAAAATTAAAATCAGGTTTTGAGTTTTCGAAAAAACCTACATCTTGAAATTTGTTTTTTTTTAATTGAGCTATAGCTCGAATAAGTAATAATAATTTTAAACGGAATCCGTACGAGCTAAAGTATAGCAAGCATAACTTCTATTAATGAAAAAACATAAATATTAAGATAATATATAGGTATACTATATAGGTATATAGATAATATATAGGTATATAGATAATATATAGGTATATAGATAATATATAGGTATATAGATAATATATATAGGTAACTGTATCCTGACATATTAATGTGAGCAAAACTAAAGTTTTCTTCTTTTTTTTTTTTTTTTTTTCGTTCTTTATTACAATGTTTAAGATACAATTACAAGTATTCAAGAGAAAAATTACCACTAAAGATATCGTAAAAATAAATAAATAAAAAATAAAAAAAAGAACGCGGATACACAAAAAAGACCATCAGTCACAAAACCGCTGATGAAGAACTTGAAACTTAATAGTTATACAAATTATAAAAGTCGTTATGCAAATAAATTCAATCGTTAAGATTAAAAAGTCCTTTTAACAACTAGAAAATATAAATAAACAAAAAATATACAAGTATTTGGTTTACCAAATACTTGTATATATTTTGTTTATTTATATTTTTTTTCAAGACCATCAAGAACCTCTTGGTTCATCGAGAACCGCTTGTAAATTTAAAAATCTCATAAAAATCAAACGCATACATACATGGTCAAGTGTATAAAGCACAAGAAAAATTTAAGTGCATTTATATACATATTCAGTTGCGTCACATTCCTTAAAAAATAAAAAAAGTAAATTATTCAATGTAAAAAAATATAAAGAAATATCATTAACAGACAAAATGATTTCCTAAGGCTTTTTTTTGAATGAAAGATAACTCCATTCCAAAGAAAAATCAAAATGTTTTAAAACTGTTTTATTCCAAAGAAAAGCTCCACGAAGTAATACTTGATTTTTCAAAATTAGTTTGAAAGAATGGATGACGAATTAAATTATTACTTCTTAAGTCGTATTTATTTTTATCTTTTAGGGTATATAAATTATTGAAAAATACTGGGTTAGAGTTAGCTTTACATTTGTACATAAAACAAAGAATATTAAAAGCATTAAGCTGATATATATCAAGAGTTTTCATTTTAAATAAGAGAGGCTTGGCATGAGTAAATCGGTCTCTAAAATGAATAAGACGTGCAACATGCTTTTGTTGACAATAAAGAGTTTGAATATACAACAAGCAATATTCGCCTAGTTCAAATGACAATAGATAAAGGGGTAATATAATTGAGTTAAATTACGTTTATTAAAAGCAGTTCTAGCTTAATACAACATTCCTATACTTTTAGCGATTTTATGATACAAGAATTCTATGTGATATTTCCAATTAAGGTTTTCATTGATGTAGATACCCAAAAAGTGTGTATTATTTACTCTTTTTTTTTTAAATTTTGTCAATATAAAGTAATGGTAAATCGCAACGCGGAAGTTTTTTTATAAGCTGGATGAAAGAGTATCCAATTAGTTTTTTTAACATTAAGTGAAAGCTTGTTTATTTTAAACCATTCCGAAACTTTTGGTAATTCGATATTCATATTTTGAAATTATGTTGTATTGTTGTTATCAGATAAAAAGAGGTTAGTGTCATCAGCAAACATGACAGCGATCAAGTTCGAAGCTTTATGTAAGTCATTGATGTAAATGAGAAAGAGAAGGGACCCAAGTATAGAACCTTGGGAAATACCACTGATTATATTCAATAGATTGGATGGGTCAGTTAAATTACTATAAACAAACTGTTTACGATTGCTTAATTAGCAAAAGTTTAAAAATTAGTAACAGTAAAACATTTCCTTTAATTCCATGATATTCGAGTTTTTTTAGAAGAACTTTATGATTTGTATCAAAATATTTTGATAAATTTATGAAAACTCCCAACGTGAATTGAGAATTTTCAAAAGATTCAGAAATATTACGAATAATTTAGACTATTGCATATTCTGTTTAGATTATTGCATGCTCTGAGTTTTTTTTTTTTTTTTTTGAATCCGTATTGATTAACATATAGTATATTATTTGAAGAAAGGTCATTATAAATTACGTTATTTAAGATTATAAGTTGAGTTGATTGATGATGGTCGAGTTTATTATGATGTAGGATATTTCAGACATGTCAGTTGTTGTCCATTGAATGACTTTTTACTTTGATTCCAAAGTGAGTCAAATAATTTAATACAACCTCTAGCAATTGAATTTGTTTGAACTCTATTCGAATTCAGCCCGTTAAAATAATTAGAAATCTGAAAATAGACATAATTCGTAAAAACCAAATTTGTCATTTTTGCTGAAAAGAATGATACCTGACTCTTTCTAACATTAGACATTTGTTTTTTTGAACTCGCAAAAGACCTGAAATTTTTAGTCTATGTTTATTCTCCTCCGAAACATTTTCCATCTTTAATTACGGAATACGGCTTCTTTTTTTTTTTACTAGAGGCTATAAACGGAATCAACTTATTATTATTGCATATTAGAAAACAGTTTCTACATAATACGACTACCTCGAAATGTAAAAAAAGTGTTGTTTTGCATGCATTGGTATTTTTAGTAACTTTGTTTGGGCTACTGAACAGGAAAGAAAAAATATTTGAGTACATTATTATACTGTCAAGATCCCCTGTAAAACGTAACGCTTAGGAACATTCCATATAATATTGCAATAATTAATTAAAATGATTTTGTATCAAAAGGAATGATATTGACTTGAGACCTGTATGGTGCTGTTTTGGTAAAATAACTTGATATTTAGTACTTCTGTCTTACAATCAATTTTTGAAGGTATTAGTTTTTTTGTAATGACAGGAAAAAAGTTTAATTTAGCTTTTCGATAATTTATTTCTAAAGATCTAAGAATTGACTCAAACAAAAGAAAATTGTTACTAAGTACGCAATGAACAAGTCAGTTTTATGTCAAATAATCAAACAATTTAGTAAAGGGAGCTCTTTAGAAATTGAAACCACACAAAACATGTTGTTTTACTGACAAATAAATTATTTTTCAAGTCAAAAAGAATCCTTTTGACTGCGCTATTAATACCAATAAAAAAACTAAAACTCTTAGTGTCTGAAAATACAGATAGCTGACAACTTTTAGGACTTGTAAATTTCAGAGCACCAATTTATATATATATATATATATATATATATATATATATATATATATATATATATATATATATATATATATATATTCATGTTATTCTGAAGCTAATAATATAATTATTAAGATACGTAGGTATGAAAATAACTGTTTTTGCAATATTATATATTGTCAAAACAGTTATTTTCTGTTATTTACTGTCACACATTGATCAGTCAAAAAATTTTCAGAACAGAAGCAATTGTTATTTCAGAAGTTGATGACATATTAATTACGTAACCAGTTAACAAAACATAAAAAGTGAAATTATTATGTGTTCACTACCAAGACAGTTTGCAATCCTGATGCATCTTGCTGCTTTTAAAGTTTTTTTAGTTGCATTTTAGTTGCTGTTTTGATTACAAATAATGCTTATTGTGCCAGTTATGTGCAATGACATATCGTTTTTCATTACACAGTATCCATGTGTAAGTAATTAATAAGTATTCACAGAAGAATCAATTCCATTTATAGTATTTGAAGTTTAAATAATATTGTCTTGAATATTTTTAATGCAATAGGTATCAAAATTTTGTCTTTTTCTAAGAAGGCTTAGTTTTATTAGTTGAAGTTAGTTTTACTCAAATCGACATCTCTTTCCACCTTTTATTGTGACACTCAATACATTATTTTATCTCGTTGATAATTCAAAAAAAAAAACGTTTTTTAAAAATGCTTTAGTATCATTTTTTTTAAAAAAAACCTCTTTCAAATTTTTTTCCAATGCCAATATAAACTTATATCGCAGTCGTAAGTCTCATAAGAAATACATTACACTTCATTGAGCAGCTTTGCTTACAAAAATGATTTGTTTGTTCAAATATCAATCCCAGAATTCTAATTAGTAAAATTTTGTGATGTTGACCTAACGGTACGCTATAGTAGCGTCGCTATTCAATACTCTTTAAAAATAACACGTGTTTTAT
>NC_088928.1:16372500-16450000 GCF_038396675.1 Hydra vulgaris
CTTTATGGATCTCTTAAAAAATATTGGAGGAAAATACTTAATCAATTGAAAACCTCTTGTTTAAACAGACAATTACAAAAAATAAACCTCCTATTTTCTTTGTTTACTTATAATCATTATATTTGTCAAATCAAATGGTAATCAGCAACTTAGTAGCTTTGTAGTTTTGAAAGAAATATAGGATTTACCCATTTAAGTATCATTTTCAATCATTTGCCAGATGGTAGTTATAACTTTAGTACGCCGAGCAGTAGTTAATGTTCTTTAACAATTTTTTCATGTTGATGTCAAGAAAAAAGCAGGCTCAAAGGGAAAAAAAATAACTTTTGTCCTTGTTAAAAATATTTCTTTTGAGGATTTTTTCGCAAAATGTAAAGATGTTCCACTTACATAGTCTGTAAGTGAATTTGCATTAGTTTCACTTACATAGTCTGTAAGTGAAACTGATGCAAATGAGATTTTTTGTATGCTAGTCCACTTAAAACATTCCATTAAAACAAAAATAAAATACTAAATTGGTGTTTGTTATGAAATAATATTATATTATTTTAGCAATAATAAGTTACTATGAAACTAGGCTGTTGTTTTTATTAAATTTTATAACAAAACAAGGCGTTTTTGAATAGGTTTTGCTTTTACAAAAAACGCATTCGAAGTTGCCCCATTTGCAGAGTAACTTTAAATAACTATTTAAATTAATATTTTACAAAAGCCTTGTATTTAAATATTATTTTGAATTTGAATCATGTAAGAGTCAACCATAGCCCCGATATTCATTTTGTTTAATTTAAAATATTGTCAATAGTGAAGGAAGAACAAGTAAAAATATCGTTCAAAAACGTTCAAAGTAACCCCAGTTTACGGTAGCCCTCGACTTTTAAATTTTTTTAATTAAGTTTCATTCACCTAACATTTTAAGGTTCCTTAACCTAGCATTTTGTAGTGGAATATAAAAAGTAAAAAAGGTAAGTGAACCAAACATTTAAGAATATACTCAGTAGGGAAAATAATGATTTTCTAACCAAAATTGAAAGTATTACAACCTGTTATTTAACCTGACATTCTGAGCTCCCTCTTCAAAAAAGTATATCCTTAGTATTTATTTAAAAACATATGGAAATAATACCCCAAAAAAATTTACCTTTTTTGCATTCTATCAGGAGTATTTTGTCAACTCTTAAAAGTAAAAACTAAGTGGCTGCCCAAACAATATGTCTTATCCAGGATCATAAAAAACGCCTAGCATTCTGATGTTCTTTAACCTGTAGATGACCTTGGTGATAATAAGTTAACATAGTGTTTTTAAAAAATGTTAAAAGTGAAATAGCCTGTTTGTTTCCCATGTTAAAGTTGAAAAGTTACTGAGATACAAACATTAAATTAATTAAACATTATTGCAGAGTGACTTTCGAGAGAAATTATCACCAAATTTATTAAACAAAATATAAGAAAATATTCTTCGTCATAAAACTTTTTCTTGCTCTTTAACTTCATTTCAAACAATATATCCAGTTATATATGCTAACTTCGCTTTTGTATCTATTTGCAAACTCTTTTTTAGCTCAGGCAAATTGTCCAATATATCAATAGAAAGTCTCCCCATTAAAGAAGAAAGATGCTAAGAAAGTATCCCCATTTCTGCAGATAAAGAACCGATATCTATACCAATATGGAAAGTTTTTTAAAGATTTTTTCAAGAGGCTTAGTTGTAAATTTTCCCACTATTACATAATTAAAATAATTCTGCAACAAAGATTTTGTATTGGCTCCTAAACCACAACACGTATAAGCTAAGGTTGCACCTGTATCTCTGGTTAGCTGAAATTTTCTGCTACTTAGTGACCTGTTCATCTGCTCTGCTAAATTGTTCCAAGACTATGTAAAATTGATAGTTTACAAGTCGATTGTCTAATAGTAATATAATCTACTTCTGAAGTAGATATAACCGCTTTTTCTCAATTTTTATATCAACTATCAGCATAAAGTTCTTTTGTCATGACAATTTTTCAGAAGTTCACAAATATTTTAATAAAAATAATGATGTCGTCTGCTTCGATTATGTTAATGTTAGATTTTAGATCTGTTTCATCACAAAAAAGTTGTAGGCAAGCAAATACCTTTTGTCTTTCAATAAGTTTCGGTGTAACAGGCACATTTGTAAGTTTAAACAATTTTATAACATTATTTACTTTGATTCTGAATAAAATTACGTAATTTAACCAGCATGCATAATCAGTTTCGCCATCATATTCCTAACATAACTTTAGGCTTTTACAGCGATCTAGTTATTACGAAGAGATTTACGTAGATGTTCGAAGTCATGTAACTGAAACAGTTTTTGGTCGATCATGAATCAACACATCTAAACAATTTAAATAGTGATTAACTTTCAAGATTGTCACTTTTTTTCTTCTTCTTCTTCCTCTTATGTTTTGCCGTAAATATAACATTTACAAATTTTGTAAATTAAAGGTGTAATATTTACAAGTTTTGTGAGTCAAAATATATAACTGAACCTATATTTTAACAGTACGGGCTGGACTTCAAGAAGATCATAATGATCTTATCACAAATATTATGGCACCTAGTATACCTCCAGCGCTTACATTTAAACCAAATTAAGTTTGTCTAAGCAGAACATTAGAATCAAGCTCTTAAATTAGTAAAATTCTGCCAAGATTTCGTGGTGCTCCATAAAGTGACGCTATCGAAAAGATTAAAATGGTAGCTTCTTACAAGCGTGGTAAGTTAACAACTTTCCGTAAGATTGAACTAGCACGTTAAAAAATGAAGACTTTTTGCCAATCAATAGCAAGCACTTTCTTTGCATTTTATTTAAAATATTGATTAAAATACTAAAATGTTAACTTTGAATCACCAATTGTTGAACTTAGGAAAATACTCGGAAATTTCTTATCTGTCCCATCAAATTTTAAATCAGTTAAGAAATTAGATACTTTCAGGACAGATTTTAAATTTACAGAAACTTTTACTCCCACCACATTTTGGGTGAGGGTAACAACAGCTATACATATTTACAGATATTTTTAGGCATTTTTTGCTGTCTAATAATATCTGTAGATATAATTTATAACTACAGCTGTATATACAATCAGGTATAGCGAACTGGTTTATATCATTTCTCTTAAAAAGTTTACAAATGTTGTAATATTTCAAAATTTAAATAAGTACATTTTAAAAATAACATTTGTAACATTTTAAGTTTTAAATCAAGTACAGAGTAATGTCAAACGAACTAAATGGTATATTTGTTATGTAATAATTAGGCATTGGGGAAGCGTTTCTTCAGAATAAATAATGAGTACGTACGCTGTGGGGTTCTCGATAGCGTAGAGATACATACTAGAGGGAGTCCTAAATAGGGAAGATGTCATTGTGAAATTGTGCATTTTGCATATGCATTAATAAAAACATTTGTAATATTTTAAGTTACAAATGTTATTCTTAATGATTTTAATAATTAATAATGCATGATTTTAATCAGATGTATATAATCAGATGTAGACAACTTTAAAAATAATTTTTCTAGTTATTGAATTTGTTATTATTATTATTATTATTATTATTATTATTATTATTATTATTATTATTATTATTATTATTATTTTATTAGACACCCCTTGTAAATGTTTTTACAAAGTAAAAATACATAAAAATAGTTCAAGATATATAAAGAGAGAATAAAGTAGATCATTTGGGAATGTTTTCTTCAAGAGTATTTTTGAAAATCGTTCGCTTTTGCTTTGCATTCCAACATTGAACAAGCCTGTACTAAAATTATTATTCTATTGAGTGAGGCAAAAATAGATTTTTGTGTATCCCAAATAAAGCCTAGATGATAAAGTTTTTCATTTGGTATTATTTGATGGTCGTCTAGGGTTATCTTGCAATTAGTTAATTTTCTTTTTTCGGAAAGCAACAGTTCCGTTTTGACAGCATTGAGCTTTATGCTGTTTAAGTTATTGTAAATATTACACGTTGTCATCAGCCTTTCAAGACCAGATAGAGTAAAGCTAAGAAGAATGATGTTGTCAGCATAAGCAACAACACCTGTGAAGTTTCCATGTATAGAAGTACCAACAACGTTATCATTTTTTATAGTTTCGAGTAACTTTTCGGTGTATATGTTATATAGGTAGGGAGACAGAATGGATCCTTGTCCCACTCCTTGCTTAAGAGCAAATGAAACTGATTTGGAACCTAGGTAAGAGGCAGTTGCACTACTTTTGTGGTATAAAGAAGATATAGTGTTAACTATTTGGAGAGATAAGTTTTTATCAAAGTAAAGTTTATCAAAGAGAATGTCTCGGTTGCAGCTGTCAAAAGCATTTTCAGCATCTAAAGAACATAAATAAATGGGCGAATTATTGTTGTTGTAATGCTTAATTGTTTCGCTTATAACAAATTCAGCATGCAAGGTCGAACTCTTACTATTGAAACCAAATTGAAGGGGATGTGTTTCTTTTATCTCAGGATTGATGAGTAAGATTAGGTAATCTAAAAGTTTTGTAAATATTGGAATAATACTGATACCTAGTTATTTGGGTCGGTAAGTGATTTTTTATACGATTTGACAAGCGGAAACAATAGTTGAAGTTGACATACATGTAGGGGTCCGACCATGATTATTTGAAAAATGAAAATATTTTCGCATCCATTGCGTTAGTGCATCATACTGGGCATACTTTAAATGTTCTGCAGATATATTGAAATGATCTTGGCATTTATTTAATTTTACGCAAGAAATAGCGACTTTTATATTTTCATCAGTAATTACTATTTCATCAGGATTTTTACAAGTTGAAATTTGACGATAAATAGAACTATGATTTAACCTTTCAGTGTTTAATCGTTATTCAAATATAGTAGCAAACTCTGCGGTAATCGATTCTTTATCCTTTTTATTGTTTATAGCAAAAAGTTTTGGATTTGAATTCTTTTTTATACACTTAAAAACATTCCAAAAGATTTTTGGGCTAGAGTTTTTTAGTTTTTCAATTTTTATGTGTTGTTGATATAGTTTATTGTTTTAGGCTGCTTTGACGGCTTTGCGGAAATTCTTCTGAGCAAAGAGGTATCGATTAAAGATAGAAGAGGTGGAGTCTTTTACGAATCCCGTTTCCCTATGTGAAAGAATTTTTTTACTTCGAGTTAACTCGGGAGTCCACCAGGATTTTGAATAAGCAGATCGTTTTTTTGACTTTAAGTGTTATCTAAGAGCCCATGCTCCACTATTAGTAATAGTAGTATAGATTTGGGCAAGTTCATTTTCGAAATTACCAATAAGTTTAAGATTATAAAAACTGGTATTTAAGTAATCCTTATATAAGTTTATAAAGTCTAGATTATTCCAGAGATATCTTGGAATGCTAAAATCCTCTGTTATTTTATATATATTTTCTTGATAATACTGACCTTTAAGTCCAATTGAAATCGATAGCGGCAAGTGATCAATTACATTTTGAAACGAAGGAGGAATAACGATACATTTATATACTAGAAGAGATGTATGCTTTGAAATAGCTATATGATCAATATACGATGAGTTCGGTAATGTAAGATGTCGATAAGTAATTGCAGGACCAGACCCTTTAGTTACATCGACTAATTCTAATTCGTTTGATTCAATAAATTCAGATAAAATCAAAGAATAATTATTTCTCTTAGAGCTAGTTCTTTCTAATGAATCGTATATTCCGTGCGGAAATGACTGAAAATCTCCAAGTATAATTACTTCGCCATTACCGTCATGACTATTTATAATTCCTTTAAGCATGTCTAATTGACTTTTGTATTTTTCCAATGATGTCTGATTGTTTCGTGAAGAGGTTAGATAAATGCCAACTACAATAATGTCGATATAATTTTGTTGTAATTTTATTGCAAATATATTATCATCTTCGTAAATAGATATGATATTTTAAAATTGATTTTTTCGTATGAAAAAGGCATTTCCACAAAAAGGTCGATCCTGTTCATGTTTATTTGCCTGGCTAAAATATAATGAGTGTGAGTTTTTACAGATGTTTTTGATTATAGAATATTTGAGCTTTGATACCCAGTGTTCGCACAGAAATGTTATGTCATGAGAAATTATTAGGGTCTCAGTATATTTAATATTTGTTTTAAGTCCCTGACATTTAAATGTACACAAACTAAACGTTTTCAGACGATTTTCTTCCTTTAATATGTTATTTGAAGCCATTTTAATTAGGAATCTTTTTTCTGGTTCAAGTTAGATCCACATTCGAAAATATGCGCCTTTTTCGAAACGGTTTAATAATGATATTATTATCCCATAATGAAGGGTTGAAAATTTTATATTTTTTTGAAATACTTATAGAAACTCTATATGATCTATTAAATTCGTTTTCTCTGTTTAATGTAATTGGTATAGGTGTGATACCTAATTCAGTTTCCATATACCGTTGAAGCTGTTCTTCGTTGATTTGGTTGCTTACACCACCCACGGTGATTCAATACTTATGAAAGCTTGTGGTTTTATTATGCGCATGCGTCTGATACAAATAGTAAAATATATAAATATTTATTTACCGTGTTAAAACTTCCTATACAGCTTGAAGCATTGTCTCACATTTTTTAAGAAAATTTGTATGTGTTTATTATAAGTTAAACAAATAAAATGGTAGTTTACATATTTTAGCTGCTATATGCACTAAAATATATGGAACAATAAAGTGTAATATGAAACAATAAAGTGTAACTATATGGAACAATAAAGTGTAATATGGTTTAAAATAACACATATACATTTCAATTATGGTCGAAGCAAAATTTTTATGACATTTGGGTTAGTTTTGTATAGAAATATTATTCATTGTCTTTCCAAAATTATCAATTTCTATAACCTGTCATTTTTTTATGAAATAGTAGTTTCAATATTTATTTAAGAGCTTTTCAAGAACATCATTTAAAAGATGGTTGAAAAACACCAACATAAATTATTAAGAGTTTGCAGAATTTGTGGAAATTTGACAGGAAAAGACGTTTTAACAACTGCCGGTAAGACTGAAAGAATATTTAATATTTTTAAAATAAAAACAGATGAAGACTTTTTAGAGATTCACCCACAACAAATATGCCTTAAATATTATTCAACCATGAGAAATATTGAAAAACGAGGAAATAAAAAATTCAATGTTATACCAAAAAGTTGGTTAAAATGTCCAACAAAAGAGTGTAAATGTATTTTTAGTAAGGTTGGTCGAAAACCAAGTCCCAATCTTAGAAGGCCAGGAATTTTTAAAAGATGGACACAATTAAATATCAACTTGTTTCTTGAGTCGTTGCCCTTACCTTTAAAACAAAGAACTAATTTCTGAATTGAATCTGCAGCTAAATCCACATATAGCATTATGTATTTGAAAGATTTGTGGGAGAATAATGAGTCAACCAGTCATGATCAAAGATTTTCAACATTCGTTTTGCAATCTATGTATTATATCAAGTATTAAAGGTAAACTTGAAAGTGAAGCAAAATATATGTTCAACCTACATCATGATTAATAGCCTTTACAGTTCTTTCCATATATTAGAGATAATGAAACATTTATACATGGCATGCAAGATATGCAGAATAAGTTATTTAAAAGACAAATTTACAAACCATGAGTGCAAGAAAGATCATTTAGGAAATAACTGCAGCACAATGGTTGATGATTTATATAAAGGTAATGAATCAGTCATATTCCACGTGATATTGAAGATGCAGTGTTGCATGTCATTAAACAAAAACTCGATAATTCGAAAACAAATACAATAGAATTTCTATCTGGTGGGCCAAGAGTAAGAATAATAAAATTTGTAAAGTACTTAAATCTGAAACAAAAAATAAAAATAAAAAAAAGACTTGATTAATTTTGAATAAACATAATAAAAATTTATGTTAGTTATATATTTATAGGTTTGTTTATTATTATTTTTGGTTTATAGCCCATTTGTTTAACTGTTACACCTAAAGCTTACAAGGAAAGTGCATCTTGCAGCAGCAGTACACTAAGAAAAAGACACAGATTCCTGATGGAGCAATCTAATCATCAAGTTGGAAATTCAAATGATTCTCAAATAATACAAACAGCAGTTATGCTAAAATCTTTTGATGACAATCAAAAAAGTAAATTGTTAGAAAGTGCTAAGATTGGAATAGTTGAATATACTGCAGAAGAATTGGTTTCTTTTAAGGCTGACGTAGGAATACCGTGGAATAAACTAAAAACTTTGACTAGGTAAAAAAATATTTAAAGAATGTTAATTTTTTAGAGAGTAATAAATAGATAGTTGTAAATGTTGTATATTCAAATGAGTCAATTAAACGTGGTAAAAAGGTCTAAATGATAATTACTTAATATTGTAGGTGGATAAATTCAAAAAATATTAACACTGCTTCAAACATTAAACAAAGAGAAGTTGCAAATGACTTGGCAGGGAGTGATCTTGTTGTGTTAGATGCAGATTTTACTTTTCAAAATAATAAGTTAGTTTTTAAAATCAAACTTACTCCCTGGGCATATATAGACAATCTGCCTAAAAATATTGAAATTATGCTAAATATTCTTGAAAGGTATGAAAATTTTTAACTGAAAATATAAATATAAAGAAGAGTAAATGTTAAAAATGTTTTTCTTATATCTTATGTATTTATTTGAACATTCTAGTTATAACTTAATAAAACACGATGGAATAAAAAAATGATGAAATACACATTAAAATTGGAGGAGATCATGGAGGTGGTTCATTTAAAATGATTTAATAAATTGTAAACCGAGACCAACCAAACTCAAAATCTAATAGTATTGTGTTCAGCACATTTGAGGCAAAAGATTATCGAACTAATCTCATGGTAGGGTTATCTCGATATATACTACAAGTTGACCAGATACAAAAAATGATATGGCAGTGAGTTACAATTTCTCAAGAAAATAGCATCATAATTTAAATAAAATTCAAATATTTTATGTTGATTTATTTAATTTTAGATATTTTTTAGAAATCGTAATGTTCGTGTTTTTATGTTTGGAGATTATGATTTCCTTTGCAGTGTATATGGAATCACAGGAGCTGTCAGTAGATTTTCTTTAAGAGATTTTATGTAATAAAGGTTACCATTTTGTTTTATTTCTTTAGTTTACTTAACACCATACAATAATGATAGTTTAGCTGTTTTTATAGGTCGACATTGCTGTCTTTTTTGTGATATAACCAAAAAAAATATCCAACTGGCTCCAATTAATAGAAAGGACAGTGTTTCACAAAGATCTTTAAAGTCTTTAAACATTGATTTTCATCATTTTTAAAGTAATGGTGGAAATTTAAAAAAGGCGAAGTTTTTTAACAATGTCATTAATGAAACATTATTTAATATTCCTCTGGATCAGGTTATTTATTTTCAGCACTATTTTTTGGATTTTTAATGCTGGTAGTGGTTTCAGTGGTAGTGTTGGACCAGTTGATGTTAAATCTAAAAGTAATTATAATTATGTTTTTAGGTCGCTGTACCCGCTTTACATATATCTTTAGGTACCTATTTGAAGTTTTTTAACATGTTTGAGGATGAATGTCACTTAATAGATATAAAACTTGCTGGAGAACTTGCATTACAAAATAATACGATGGAAGAGATGATTTTGACAAATATGTTAACATGCATATTCAATCAAATGTTATAAAAAGTATTATTGATGACTGTGATAATAAAATAACACTTTTACAAGAAACAATTTCAGTGAAAGTTTTATGTGAAACAGACAAGACTGAAGAAATTAAGAAAGTATATGTACCAAGAATACTCCACTATGATTTAAAAAGAAGTGACAAAGTATTCATTGTTACATAATTATGTTTGTATAAAAAATATGAATTTTGTTTAATTTAGAACAAGACCTTTGAAAGCTACAAAAAATATATCAATTTCAATTCAATTTCCAACAATTTTTGTAGCATATGTTTTAAAATATTTATTTAGATAAAAGAACTAAATTCATTGAATGAAGCAAACATTCTAAAATTTCAGGTCCCTGCATTCAGCAACTTAATGAAGTTTTAAAGGCTAATTATGTACAAAGACAGGCTTATGGGAAATGTTTTGTTGGAAACCATGTTCACACAATGCTTAAGGTTTTTTTAATATATTATATTGCTAAGTCTTTATTAATAAAAATATTTTAAAAATTATTTGATTTAACATATTTAATTTAGTCTCAACCTTTGCTTGATTTGTGCAATTCTATCCCAAAACTAATTTCTAATCTTGGTTTTATTCACACTGATGTTTATTTACTATCAAATAATGTGAGTCAGAAATTTAAACAGTTGTTTCAATATTATTCAAAATGTCATAACTTCATGAACAGCTCGCAATCTTTTCAACAGAATGATATTCAGGAGCTAGGTAGGAGTTAGAAATTTGATTAATTTATTTACAAAATACCTATTAAATTTTTTTCATATTCGTTAATTATTTAATTTTAGAATCAGCAATACGCAATCTTATGGAATTTTATCGCTTGACTTGGCCAAATGAATCTATAACTCCGAAGATGCACTTGCTCGAATCCCATATTCTTCAATTTATTCAAAAATGGGGATTGGGCATTGGAGTTTATGGGAAACAAAGTGGCGAGTTTGCATGCCGAATTTAACAATCTTAATCGGTTTTTTTTGGCACATAAAAGGTTGTAGTCGCTTGAAAAGCACTTTGAAGGAACATTACATACGAAACCATCCAAAAACCAAAGCAATGAAGCCGGAAATTAAAAAAAGAAAAACATTTCGAGCGTAAATTAAATTGAGTCCAAATATGTGTGTATATAGTTTATACTTGTTTTGAAATTGTATCGTGATTTTGATACGAAGATATCAAAATATAGTATTTATCTTATGTAAAATATAGTATTTATCCTATGTTGGATACAGAATTGTGAAATGCGCTTCTTTTTTTATTATCAGCAGTGGCGAACTGGCCCAGGGTGCCAAGGTACAATTGCACCCTAGACCCCTACCTATCCTAAAAAAGGTAGGCCCACTCGGTCAACAAACACAATATCTCATGAGCATCATTCATGGATGCTATCATAATTATCACAATAATATTTAGCATGCATATAAATTGTTATCATGAAAAGGAATAGATTATCTGAGGTTATAGAACATTAAAGCATGTTCACCAAAACATAAGAGTATGTTCACCAAAAAATTGCAGAGTTTTCTTGTGAACAGATTCTTTTATTCTTATACATTTCTTAGATAATATTGTATTTCATACTATATATAACATATAGATATAAAAGAAAAAGAATTACTAAACTTGCATTTAACCCTGAACATCGTGCAAGTTTAGGGTTTTAAATTTCAAAAAGCAAAAAATAATAATTTCAACAGCTTGCCGTTAAAGCGTGCTACTCTTTTTAAAAAAATGACAAGTTAAAAAGGAATATACAGATGTTTTGGGCATTTTTTACAGAATCTAGAACAATTTAACTTTTTAGCCAAAAAATTTTCAAACAAAAGATATTCGCTCAAATGTCTAACAGATGTTTCCGTTTTTCAGAAAAATTGCATTTTGAACATTAAAATTTTCTTTGTTTACAAACATTCTTATTGATTTTTAAGTTTTACTATCAACACTCTAGGATGGAAGACTTCAAAAGTATACCGTGCTGGTTATTTAATGAGAAATAAGTAAATGTTTAGTAAGACACTAAATCAAGGAATTATTGTTATTTATCGGAAAATCACTTCGCCATTTTTTTTTGTAGTTATAAAAATAAAACGTGTGCGCATGCTCACAATAAAATCCTATGCTTAAATCACCGTGCACCTATAAAACTTCAAAATTACGAATTATTTTATTACCAGCAATATTTTCATTCCCCGGAATTTTTGTTCCAAATATTGGCTCCAATAATTTATGTTTTTTTTCGAAGGGTAGAATAATTGTTTGGCGGGCAGGTTTATTATTTTTGCCAACTAAAATAAAACTACTTGAATTATTATCAATATTTGAAAATTTTTCTTTAAATCCAAATTTTGGTTGTTTAGTTTTATCTTTGGTCTGTTGTTTTTGAGCAGCAACCTTTGCATATGTTTTGACATGATGTGATTGGCTTTCTGTATAATTATTTGCCATCGGTTTTCCACAAGGTTGTTGAAAAATACTTTTTGCAACATTTGCGGTGAATTTGGAATTTTTATTTTCACTTACAGGTATACGTACCGCAAAAACACCAAAAAAAGCACATCTCGATAACTTTTTTATTATTTGCTTTTGAGAAAAAATGTTTTGAATGTGTTTAGAGTTGCTTAAAATCAGTTCTCCCCAGCTAGTTTGAATAATTTTTAAGAAATAATTTTGTTGTTATTGTTAACTGAACTTTTGTTGTTTTTTGTATGTGTACCCCAAAAACCGAATTCAAAACATCGATTGTATCTCTGCAGCTAGTGAATCTATGAAGCTGAAATTTGGCGTGTCCAAATATTACTTAGGTCGTTAGGAAAGTTCGTAGAACTCCCCTATTAAAAATAAAAAAGAAGAGTTTTTTTAAATTTTATTTTATCAAATGTTCGAAATAATCGTTATCTATACAGAGTTGCCTCTTTACAAGCCATTTGTCAAACTTTTTTTTATACTCTTCTTTGGGTATACTTTGAAGTAGCTTCGTTATGCGAGTTTTTTGACTTTCGACGTCAGTATCGTCATCAAAATTTTTTTTATCAAGTTGAATAGCCAATAATCGGATGGAACTAAGTCTGGTGAGTATGCTGGGTGGCGAATTATTGTAATTCCAGCTTGGTTTAGACAATTTGTGACGGTTTCAGTCACATGGGGTTGAGCGTTATCATGGAGAAATTTGAAATTTTAAGTGCCTGTTTTAGGTCTTTGCTTATTTATTTTGCATATAAGAGGTTTCAAACAATTTTTTATATAATATTCGCTAGCAATGGTGTCTCCCTTTTCAACATAACCCAAATGAACAACACCTGTTGTTTTGAAGAAGATGTAGAACATGTTTTTCGGCTGAAACCTGTCGCATCTTACTATAGTTCTTGGACTTTCACCTTCACCGACCCAACTAGCATTAGCCGATTTGTGTCCAACTTGTCTCAAATAAAACCACAACTCATCCCCTGTAATAATATCACATAGTCTCCATGGGCCGTTTCTGAAAAGGGCTAAATTTTCCTTACATGCCTCAACTCTATTCTTGCAATTTTGATCGGTTAACTCGTGGGGTATCCAACGTGATGTTAGTTTTCTTTTTTAAAGTCCGTTGTGAATGATTTCGTTTATTGTAAAACGATTAATCGATGTCAGGGCTTCAATTATATCATGTGTTGCATGCGGATTTTCTTTAATAATGGCTCGCACACGTTCAATATTCTTAGCTGTATACGTGGTTCGAGGGTGCCCTGAGCGAGGATCAACTTCGAGACTCTCTCTCTACCATCTTTAAATAAAGTAGCCCACTTGGCAGCTATACTATATTTTGGAGCTTGGTTACCATGAACTAAAACCAACTCGTCGGATATGGCTTGTGCTGAAACTCCAAGTAGAGCACGGGTTTTAATATATACTCGATATTCAAATTTTTCCATTTTTAAATTTTTTTTTAACGTATATAATAAAATTTAAATAAATTTTTTAATAAACATTCAAAATATTTCAACAAGTACTTAAAATGTTCATAATTAAACACAGTTTAACATGATATATAAATATTTAGTTATTTCCTGTCTCATTGTATCTTTACAGATAAAGTTCTACGAACTTTCCTAACGACCTAAGTATTTGATCTGCTGTAAACAAAACCAGTTACTGCTAACTTAATCTTGGAAAAAATACCCGATGCACCACAAAAACCACATGATAGGTATACCTAAAAACAACATTGTTGTTTTTAAAATACCATTTTATAGGCTATACTTGTGTTCTCGCTTTTTACTATGATTATATTTGATTCTACGTAATCTATTGATTCTAAAGATGTCATTGCAGTGTTTTAAACAAAGTTTGCATCGTGTTTTTTACGTATTAAAAATTAATAACATTTTTAGAACATATTAATTGCAAGAATTTATTAAAACTTACTTTGTGTTTGAACCTAGAGCAATATCTAAATTTTTACTTGAAAGTTGTTTTTTAGTATTTAGATATGTTCTGTAAGCGACTAATGTACTCTAAAATGTTTAACGATAATTTTTTTTAATCAAATAGAGTTAGAAAAAAATAACATAGATATAGCATAAGAAGGAAGCCAAAAGAAAGAGAGAAGAAACTAAAGCAAAAATTTATTAAATGTAAAATTGAATGTTTTTGCAAACAAAGGAAATGTCAAGCTTTTGCCCTAAAGCAATGTCCTAATTGTCTTGATGTTCTCCGTTCAATTTGCAGCAAAGTGAGTTGCAGAGTTGGTGTTAAACTGGTTATGCTTTTACCATCAAACCAGCACTTCTCCACATCTAAAAGACATACGACCATTATAACGAATGCAACGACAATCAGTAGTCTTTTTTGAATTAAAGTAATTAGTTAAAGTGCTATTTTATTTATTTTTGTTATCTTAACATTATTGTAGTAACTTATTGTTATAATAATTTAATGAAGTCTGCAGCCATTTTAGATGTCTGTGTTATTACTGCTGTGTTCAAATATTGTTTTTAAAAAATATATATATTATTTTCTTTAAAAAATTTAAATACAAAGGTAATTTAATGTTGTTGTTTTTTATTTCAAAACAGTCTATAAAGTGAATTCTATATATTTGTACCCCAAAAATAACAATAATACTTCCTTTCTTTAAGAGGGTGTTATAAAGGTTTATAACTACTTGAGAAAAAAATACTTTTTTCAGTATCTAGTTATAATTCATAGGTAATAGAAAAACTATATTTTGCTAACTTATTCTCTGATACGACTTCTAGGCTCCTACAAAACAAAAAAAACTACACACTTTTATAAATTTTTACTCTAGTGCAAATACCAAAGTATTTAACAAATAAATAAAAATCACTAAAGCTGCTTTAATTTATAGGCTGACATATTAGCTATCATAATATATCAAGTTTTTTGAATCCAGAATCTTTTTCTACATGCTAGGTCACTTAAGCCAACATTATGGTTTTTGCGGTACGGTTGTTTTTGCGCTACAAATATACGGTCGTTTATTTGTAGCGTGTGATAATTAAAAAGCTTATTTTCACATTGGGCATTATAATCAGATTTTACGTTTTCAGTATTTGCATTTGGTACTATAGGGATATTTTCAAATAATTTACCGCAAGACTTATTGAGTAGCTTCAGTGATAGATTTTGAACAAGTGTTTTTATGATGTAGATTTGAACTACTATTTATGTTTTGACTTTGTTGATTTTTAAGAAATAAATCTATCGTTAATAAGTTTATCGCTAGATTCTTTTAGGTCTTGAATAAGCTCATTTTGTTTAATTATCTTTTCTTTTAAGGTGGAAAACCCCTGAAAAAATTTTTTGAGTAAATATCGACATTTTATAAATTTAACTTCATATACATAAAGTAAATAACAAAATTAACTGAAAAAAAACAAAAAAATTTTTTTTTGGGTAAAATGGTAGCTGGAGCAGGTGCCAAAAACACCAAAATATTGAAAGACCCCGGCCAACGTATCTAAAGATGTACACAATTTTAACAAAATCTTTTTTCCATACTTGTTCTAACAAGGTAGTTTTGTGATATGAGCGAAGCAGATTTTTCATAATAATTTTTAATAGGCTTATATATTGGACCAAAGTACAAGTAAAAAATTTGACCAAATTTTATGAATTTGTTGACCTATTTAAAGACTGGATTCAATTTTTAAAAAAATCTGTTACGTTTAAATCACAGAAGACAATCAAACAAACTCATACTTAAAATTTTAACTTAACACCACTTTTAGTTATTTAGATATGCTGGCCGGCGTCTTAAAAACTCTTCATCTGAGAAAAACAGCTTTTAAAAATGCTAACATAAAAAATTTCAAAATAGTGTAAATAAATATGCAAATCTATATATAATAAAAAAAGTTAAATCTTAAAATGCACCAGTTTGATATGGGTTTTGCTCTTTTTCAATAAATTTCTCATATCGACTTTTCTTTTTACCACAAATTACTTGTCTGCGTTTCTTTGCTCGTTCTGTGTTTTTATATATGGCTAAGTATAATCGCTTTTGATTAATTTTTCTACATCCTTCTAACAAATACTTTCCAGGTCTTAAATTCATTTTTTCTAAAACTAAAACACTAGCTTGTCTACCAATGTTAAAATGGGCAACTGCATCAAAAGTGCCAAATTGAAGATGTGTAAGTGAGACATAATGGCCTTTTGGTATACGCTCCCATATTGTCATGTTAAAAGACTCATTGTTATTTTGGGTAAGGCCATGCAGACATTTTTTTAAAAGAATATCACTACTTAATTCATCATAAATTGGCTTAAGTTTTCAAACAATAGATATTGGTAAGCCAGGACTAGGTCTATATGTTGAGGTATGGTTTGCTTTGTCACGATTATACCGACACCAACTATCTGAACCTTCTGGACAGTGAGAAAATGTAAATTTTCATTTTTTGATGAAGCAACATGATAAAGTGTAGCTCTTACAGCAGATTTCATAGCATTTAAATTATTTTTGTTGTGGCGAATTGCAATGCCATAATAATTTTGGAGACGATCGATAGTTGTATCGGTCAATTTTCCACGACCACCAAGACCTTTTTCTTTTTTTTAAAAATTACGTAAACGTGTTCCAACTCTTTTTTGCACATGGCCAACACATTCAAGTTTATTTATAAGAACACCTTGATAAACATTTTTTACAGCATCATAACCTTTGCTATCTCCATCACCATAGAAATCAGTATATCTTAAATTATGTTTTTCAATAGATCTACTCCATATTCTGCGGGCTCCCTCTGGCTCCATTCCACCAGGTAGTCCTTGGTAATTAAAAGCACATTTATGTTTATCATGCCATTTTTCATAAGCTAATGGGTTTTCTTTCTTTAGATGTTCTTTATGAAAACATGCTTTACATACCTATATTTTGAGAAAAACATATTAAAATCTGAAGTATGTAACATCAAATAGATTTTAATATTTTAAAAAATACCAATCTTTTATAATATGTAATATATATATAATATAGTATGTAATAATATATATATATATATATATATATATATATATATATATATATATATATATATATATATATATATATATATATATATATATATATAATATATATATATATATATATATATATATATATATATATATATATATATGTATGTATGTATATATATATATATACATATATGTATTGTGTATACATATATATCAAATCAGGTGGGCGTTTATATACACACAGACAAACATATATATGCATATAAGCATATAATATATATGCATCTATGCAAACCTAAAAAAACAAATAAATTGTATACTTAACTTGTTCATAGCTTCAACATCTATTACTTTGCCTGTTTCCATCGAAATAACAGAAACAACACCATTGTTTGAAGAATAGCCTCGTCGCTGCCAAGTGCCATCACATGATACTGCAACATCAACAATATTGGGCACATGGTCGGGAATTGAATTTAAAACAAGATTACTCTTCAAGTCTTTTAATTCTTGAGCAGCATCCATCATAGTGTCTTCAGCTACAGATTTTACTGCATTAGTTAGTTTTATAACAATTTTATTATAATTATTAGCAGTCATTGGTTTAGGCATGTCCATTAATGAGACAAATCTTGAGAATCCAGAACAGCCTTGACCACATGATCTCATAGCATATACAGCCCTGGTATTAATATCAAAACTTTTTTGTATATTCAATGTTGAGGTGTAAAATTCTCTTGAATAATCACATACACAGCAGTTAACATATAGACAAGACGCTAGACCTTTCCTCTTGTTTTCATTTTCAGAGAGAAACAATTTAGATGACATACATACTGGACATATAAGGGTAGAAATTACAGAATTTAGTATTTCTAAATCTATAAAACGGTATCCAGTAACTATATTACTAGATAACTTTGGTCTTGACGACGAAATTTTTTTTATTTTTTTAGCAGAAGCACATAGTTCATTAGAATTAATAAAGTTAAAATCAACTGGTTTCTCTATATTTATATTTACATCAGCAACACTTGTAGTAACATTTATGTTCATATCTACATTATTTGATTCCATATTTACATCCATATCAACATTATTTACATCTAACTTTTTTTTTACATTGAAAATTTTTTTCCTTTTATTATTTTTAGTTCTTTGTTTAACTCTGCATGCCTTCGTCATTGTAGAAGATTTATGATATATTTATGAGCTTTCCAGTAACTGTTTTTATACTAAAGTTGTTTTGAACAATGGAAAATACAATTCACTTGATAAGATATATTCTTCATATGAAAAAATTGGATTTTGGACTATTTTTTAGTTAAGGTAAAAAATAGTGCTGTTGCTATGGCGGTTGTTAAGGAAGCTTAAAATACTAGGGTTCAACAAAATCTATTTTAATGAAGATCTATAGCGAATTTTCAAAAATGGTTTTCAGACTGTGAAACTCTAATAAATTTTGCACAAAACAAGAAAATAAAATTTTTTTTCAAAAATTTCATATTTCTGAGGGGTTTGTCACCTTAACAAATCTAAATCCACTTTTAGTTTTATATTTTCGATCTGGACTGATTTTGAAATTCGTAATAAATCTTTTAATGATGAAGTTAGTATCGTCCACGTGCGCAATTTCTATATTCTTACAAGAGATTAATGTCTTTGAAATCTCTTTGAGCAACTGATTTTCGCATAGAGTTATCGAAAAAACATTTATATATTCAAAACATTTGGTTGTTTTGTACCGCTTATAAAGATTTTTATCCACTGGGTTTTTACGAGTCTAACGTTATGTTAACCTCTCTGAATTGTTAACTGCTAAAACTACCCACTACTTCAGAAATCAAACTTTCAGGGAGACTTCTTATTATGCTTTCTTTCACTGTTTTAATTTTGTATTATACTATCTTTCGGGTGTGAACGTATTTCTTCTAAATTCTTCTAGACATTGCATACAAATGTGTTCAATTCTAAGTTCAGTTAGACAAATATATCACATGGGTGCGTAGTGACATATCGTATTCAAGTGTTATTCAATAATTAACATTTTAACAATAATCTTCACTTGATTACATATTCGTAAACAGAGTTAGATATTATTATACCCTTAGTTTTCACGTTTTAATCAAGCAAAACGCAAACATTATTTAGGCAACTTTAATGTCGTTACAAGTTTAGTTAGCAAATCGTGGACGGACGTTAGAGTAAAATAAAAGATCAAAATTAGTCAGTGAGATTAAAATAGTCAAAATTACTGTTCAGTCTATATCAGCTCGAAAGGTGTTGTTGAACAGATGTAGCAAATATTGCATTCAATAATCCACTGATGAACTTTAGCTAACTGCACATCTAGTTAATATGAACTAAGCGGAATTTAACTTTTCTACAAAATCTACTTATTCGAAGAGATAGTTTCCTACAATCTAGTCTATACTAACAAAAGATAGCATTGGAAAAGCATTCGTGGAGGCTGTGAATTACATATCACATTGATACGTGTTCTAAATATACACAACGGCGTCCTTGATTTCTCTTAATATGATTTTGTATGGCGATTTAGGCTAATGCCTAACGCGTTAGTAATTAGAATGTTATAAAAATGTCACATTTTATTATTTTCAGAACACGTAATGCGCATTTAAATGTAGATTATAGGCATTAATGATAAAAATATACCTTAATGGCAGCCAGAACAAATTAAATAACCTGTTTGAGAAAATAAGGACAATGCCTAAAATTAGACGACTAACTAATGAATTGCTTGAGCTGTCATTTGGAACATCTCTGTAATTTTAACTTGTATTATTTGAGATTTAATTCGATTGTACTGAATTGTATGTTAATATTATTTCACTAACGGATTTATAGGACAAATAAACTTTATTGAACACCTCGATTGTATACATTTAGTTTTAGGTGCCTCGAGAAGTCCGACGGCCTTGTCAGGGCACCGCGGAAGCGCATTTAACCGGCAAGTTCACGCCTCCTTCCTTTCTTACCGTGACGCGAAATTTAGTCCAGAGCTCGTTTCGAACCTAGATCTCCTGCTTATAAAACAGGCGCTTTAACTAATTCGCCACGGCCGCACTAGTTAAGAACGAAATAAAAATATTTTTGTAAAATTAATTCTTTGTTATCGAATATGTTGAAGAACACTTTCCACAAGAATATCTGTCAAAGTGCTGTGCCATAAAAACACTAGCGCCACATGATTCACCAGGACAATCTCTCTTAAGGCGAGTTATTTTACCATTCTCATCAACTTTATAATGTTTTAGTACTGCAAGCTTAACCTAAGAGAAATTAAATGGATATATCAATTTAAAGATATAAATAAAATTTAAGTAATACATTCAAAAAAAGTTATTGCCAAGCTTAAAAAACGCGCAAGCGAATGAGTAACCAACTTATTTACAAATCTCAACCATCAGACATCTAAGGAAGGACATATGCCATCAATGAAATAATAAAATCTCATCAGTGGAAACTGCGAATATAGAATAAAATTCATCACTTGGTTGAGTTAGTTGAACTATACATTTATTTATTTTAATAGCCATCAGACATCTAAGGAAGGACATAAGCCATCAATGAAATAATAAAATCTCTTCAGTGGAAACTGCGAATATAGAATAAAATTCATCAATTGGCTAGTAAAGTTATAAGAAAAAATCATTATTTTGTTTTCCACATATTTCATTAAATGATAAGTAATAAATAAATAACACACATTTTATTGTACAATAAGTAGCGAAAGTATAATTAGATAAAGTAAAAAAAAATAAAAAGATTTTGATAACTGTTATGTATCTTATGTACCTAATGTTTCTTTTGTTATGTTACCTTATGAAACATAACTAATGTTAAGTCTTACCTTGAAAACCTTATGTTTGTACCTTTTGTATTTATTTTTTGTAATTTTACTTTTATTTACTTTTACTAAACATAACTCTGGCAAAAGACAGTTTTTAAAAAATATAATGGCAATTTAGAACGCAAAAAAACAAATTATGAATGTAAAAAAACACCAACAGAATAGCTATCAGACATCTAAGGAAGGACAAATGCCATCAGTGAAATTAAAAAACCTCATCAGCGGAAACTGCGAACATAGAATAAAATTCATCAAAAAGCTATTTGTTGCCTTATACTACTCTATGATTTATATTTGCTTTTATTACCTATTTTTTATCAATATAAAAAATTAAACCAAATTTAAACATAAAAAAAAAGGTGAACATGCCATCAGTCTAAGGAAGACAGATTATCCACATTAATTTAAGATAAAATTATTTCATCAGCTGGCAGTAACTTAACAACTGTTTAAAACAGTAAGATTAGATCTATTTAAATGTGAACTTGAGCAAATAATATACTTTAACCAACATAAACATGTTTGACTAACATTTATAGAAAAACTAAAAAAGCATGCTTAGTATTAAGAAAAAAATAATTGCACAAATCAATAATTAAATGCGTAACTAAAATAAATTAATATCATTGTTTAATAAAAAACATTTAAAGTTAGGTTAGTTCATTATGTATGTAAATGATTTGAACATATAAAATTAAAAACAAAGTAAAAATCTTACTTTTTTCTTTTTATGTTTGATTTTTTTAGGCGTACTGTAATTCTTCTTCTTACGTTTCTTGCCACCACCTCTGAGTCTTAAAACAAGATGAAGTGTAGACTCTTTTTGAATGTTATAATCACTTAGTGTCCTTCCATCTTCTAACTGCTTCCCAGCAAAGATGAGTCGTTGCTGGTCTGGTGGAATACCTTCTTTATCTTGAATTTTAGCTTTAACATTCTCGATTGTATCTGCTGGCTCGACCTTAAAAGTTTAAACAACTATTAGATTAAGTTTAATACTGGATTAACGTTTTGATGCTAGATTTAAACGAAGGTTTACAAATAATCTTCTCAGAAAATACAGCCAGATATATAATCATTGAATCATACGGTAATTCCGAGTTTCATCATTGAAGATAATTATTATAAAGTTTTAGATAATTAATATTTAATTAAGTAATAAAACATGAAGTTATCGTTTTCATCGCTGACAACTTAAATAAGGTAGTCTCAGACAAATGCCTCGATTTGACATCTTTTTGTATCAGTCTCGTCATCTATTGATCATCATTGACAAAAGCCTTGGTATCTGTTACATTATTTAATATAAACATAAATACCTCCTTATTCTACAAAAAAATAACCTATGAGACTCTCAGACAAATGCCTCGATTTGACATCAGTATATCAGTCTCGTCATCTTTTAGTCATCATTGAGGACTCAATATTCGGTTAGATTTGACAATTTTACTTTGTAACTTAAGCCTTTTTACTTTTTAAGGTGAACTATAAAAAATAGTTAGCCAAGTCTCCTTAGTATCCTAGCCATAAAGAAATAAAATTTTAATCACCTCGAGTGTAATGGTCTTGCCAGTAAGCGTTTTAACGAAAATTTGCATTCTGGCGTCCTCAACCCCCACACTATAAAAAAGGTGGTTACGTAAATGTAAACTTGACAAAAAACAATTTTTAATTTTAAGCAACTCAGTAGACACAGAGGAGACCAGGCTTGTTACTTACCGACCGCCACGCGACAGTTGAAAGAACTTTTAAAATTAGTTAGCGTATTTATAACTGCAGAGGTCTGAAACGAAATAAGATTTTGGGTGTAACGTATTGTATAATTTTGTTTTTAATTTGTTTACAAATTTAAAATAATATATAATTTAATTTAATAATATAATAAGTTAATATTATTTATAATAAAATTTAATAAAAAAAAGTTTAAGATATTAAACATTCAGTCTATAACTATAGTATTATGATAATAATAAATTTGTAACACCCGTCCGCAATGCGCTCCTACTGGTTGATTAAAATGACGAGTTTTTTTTCTGAAACAAGAGTCCCTAAGCTTAATATTAGTATTGAAACGAGCGAGTTACCTTTTTAAATTAATAAGTGAGAACAAATTATTATTTATAATTAGTGTTATGGTTTTAAAAATGCTTTAATCGTTAGTTTTGAATTAACAGACAAAAAACAAATTAAAAGACAAACTACTAGATTTCTGTAAAAAAATAAATAACTTTCAATACAAATCAAACCATTATTTTTTATTTTATTTTTTATTTCGCTGTTAAAATAAATTACAGATGTGTTTTACGTGGTAAATATCAATAAATAAAATATTTTAAAAATAGACTGGGGCTCAAAGAAGATATGGATGATGTAACTCACCTCAATCTTTTCATAGAGCCCCTTAATATCATAAAATATCGTCAAAAAGAATTTTAAAAATCCATTAAAAATATAAAGGTATTACATAAAAAGTATATAAAATAAACTAAAGATATAATAAGAAAACAAATTATTGTTACAATTACAAAGATATTTTGCAATAACTGCAAATTTAGGTATTCAAAGATTTAGAAATAAATACAAACAAATACACAAAGATTTAATAATTAATACATTGAAAGACGCATATATCATTAGTAACTACTAAGAATAATAAGTAAAATTCATTTGATAAACTTACAAAAAATTTTAAAATTATTATTCCGCAAAAAAATGTTTGTTTGCTTGAAACTTAAATGAGTTTAATGGTTTTACCATATTTGCATTAGTTTTTTGAAAAGAATTCCATAACTGAGGTCCTCGATATGCTATTGAGTATTCTGTACATTTATTTAATTTCCTTGGAAGTTTAAAGGAATTTGATCGATTTATGATTTGTATTATGTCTGATAGTTGTTAACAAGAGTAGTATTATTTGTATGCAGTGACGTACCTAGAGTAAATAGCACCATATGAAAGTATCAGTTATAATTTAATACATGACCTTTCCAATACGCTATAGAAATTTTGATTGTCAGCAATACTCGCAATGCTAAAATTGTATATATTTAGTTATATAGTTGCTTTGTGTTGCTTCTGGTTTAACTAATTGTGCTCTCATCGTCCATTATGTTTAAGAGAATTTCCACTAATTCGTTGAGACTTTCTTTTGACAGGTTTTACAAATTCTGTTTTTTGCTTTCGTCTAACTTCCGCTGTTAGCGGAATCATACTTTAATGATTGAATGACGGAATCATACTATAATGCTGCAGGTGCAACAGCGTTGAGCTTTTCCCAGCACTGTCTTGAAACGAGAGAATAAAACTTAAAATGAATTGATGGTTCCGAACAAATCTAACATTACTTTTTTTCTTTGGCTGACTGGACGTCTACCAAATTGAGCATATGATCACAATTTACAAACACTTTCATGTTTTTCTTTTTATGAGTATTTGATAAACACCAGTCTTGTGTCCAGTCATAATAGCAGCATTATCATAGCGCTGTGAGCTACAATCTTGTAAACTCACTTTGTCATTCTCTAATTCTAACTGCCTAAAAGTTATTTTCAAAAAATCAAAACCTTTGATATTTTGACCAGACTACCTTAATCCATATTTATATTTATAAAAGTTAGCTTTCATACATATAAATTTGTGTTTATATTTATAAAAGTATTTTAGTTTATTTTCATTTTCGCTTTTGTGCGCCCCCTTCCCTCAGTTGAAGTGATTGCACGTGCCATCCCTGCCAAACCCAAGTTATACTATACCCTGCCATACCCAAGTTACACCAATAAACATTGGCGTAACTTGGGTACGGCAGGGTGTGGCATAACTTGAATGGCGTAATTTGGGTATGGCGTAAATTGGGTATGGCTTAAATCGGGTATGGCGTAACTTGGGTATGACTGTGTTGAATTTATTAGGCCTTTTAGCATTTTTACGCTCAAAATACATCACGGTTTCTGCATATTATTTAGATCAAACATCTTTTAAACTGTAAAATTGTTTAACGTAGGTCACATCGTTGACGGCATTATAAACTGAAGGCAAGTTTTTAAAACATGAAGAACATCAATAACAATAGTTTTTTTTATCTTAACTCAAAAATGTGGAGATAATACAGAGATGTGAAGATAATTCTAACGTTGCGACTTTTAACTAATTTTTACATACTATAAGGTGTGTAATACAATAAGGTGTGTAATAAGGTGTGTAATACAATGTTGAAATAAATTATAATAGGTCTACAAACCACATTATAGCAAAATATGCAGCCTAAAATAGAAAAATAAAAACAAATTATAAAGGCAGTTATTCAATTACCCATTGATTTAGTGCATCTCTACATATATTAGGAACGGACAATTGTTTTGTCGCTTTATTAGTAGTTATACGGCTTGGTTTATTGACTTCACTCTCTTGATACGGTATCAAATGCGTTAAAGGTGTAACCCATTCTAAAATAATTTGAAATATTTAGGCTGATCTACGAAAAACTTATTTTTAAATTGTTTTTGAAAGGGTTCTTCAATTTTTTTTTTTTTTAATTGTTTATACTTTTTGTGATTATTAATGCTGGCAGATTTTAGCCTTGGTGTTTAATACGGTCCATACAAAAAACACAATGTTTTTTCTATGGACTGTATTATGCAATTGTTTATGTTTTTCCTTCTCTTTTTCAAGTTCTATTTTCAAATCACTAGTTTGAGCCGTAGTTGAGCTTTTTTTTAAATCTCATTATAGATAAAGATTTTGTTTTGTAAAAAATTTTTGCTGCAGAATCACGTTTCTTTTACGCAACAAATTTTCAGAAACACTGTTGTTTTTATTTGTTTTTATATTTGTGGCAACTTTTTTTTCTCTTTTATTAGGGAGCTTAGGCAACTTTTTTAACAAACGTAAATATTTTTTATTTTAAATGCATTAAATTCCTTAATATATTTCATTTCCAAAAAGGTTTCAACTACTTCTGTAGCTTATTTAGTTCCATAGATATACGAATTTTAATATTTTCAATTCATAGACTTTTTATGATATATTTTCTTAAAGTATATCGTTAAATTTTTGGCACCGAAAAAAAAAACTTTTTCTAATTTTTTTGGACGAAAAAAAAGCGTACGTACTTTATGGAAGGCCCCTTACACAAATAAGAAAAATGTTAGTCAACGATTTGTTAATAATTTCAAGTATAGTCATAGATTCAAAAAGAAATTTAACCGCTTAGAGTCATTTTATTGTTATTTAGATTCTAAGCGGTTAAACTACCCTAAAATAAGAGTAACCTACTGTTAAAAAAATTAGAGGATATATATATATATATATATATATATATATATATATATATATATATATATATATATATATATATATATATATATAACTTTAAAATTAGGTAAATTGTGAAAAAAAGTAAATTTGAAGATATAAATAAGACTAACTGATAAACTGTTGTAATTAAATTACTAATTTGTTAGCAACAATAACATCAACAACATAAAAAATAAACCCACTTTAGAATGCTGTAAGAAAAAAATTCGTAATAAAATTTTAGGTATATGAAAAATAAAATTCATGTGTGAAAATGTGTGAAAAAATCTTTAGATGTTTACTTGTCAAAGAAAAACGGCAAATTTACCTTATCAAGTTTTGATTCCACTCAAAAATATCTAAAGACGGGGGAAATTTAAAAAATCTCCACTTAGAAAACAAAAAACTCACCATATTAAAGTTCAAAAAAAAATACCAAAACTTATTCGCTTAATAAATAAATAGTTGCAGACTCTATTCTTATGTGGGGACGAAAGAATAATTTTAATTTATTAGTATTTAAACAAAACTGAAATATTTAAAATTAAATAACTTTATCAGTTCTAAAGCAAAACGTCGTGTCCAAACAAATTATTGTAGAACATCCTTTTCTAAAAAATGACATCTATATACACGTATATACTATCAATTTTCATGGGTAGGTTTTTATTCTTCGACACCTACATAAAATCATTTCTTGCGTTTTTTGGAAGTTTTTCAAAAACAAAGTATTTTTTTCCGCGATAAATTAAGTTTTATATAAATTTTTTATACATTTTCTAACTTTTTATACATTTTTTGCACATTTTTTTCTAACTTTGGTAAACGATTGTATTTGATAAGAATAACATTCGAATCTTTTGATTTAAAATTAATAAAACGCAAACCATGAGCACAGTACTATTTAACTATTTTGAAAATCTACCTAAACTAAAAATAATATGATTATAAGACTAATAGGCTACCATTTTTTTTTTTCTATATTTGTAAGTGCGACCGCATCGAACGAATTTGGCTAATTCAATTACTTTAGAAAATTCTTCATTAAACATTTCTGAGAATAAACATATTGAAGAAATAATACTTTGGTAACTCTGCAAGTAACGAAGTCTTTTTTTAAGTTTTATTCCTGTTTATTCTTTAAACCAAAGAACACTTTTTATTATTTTTTTGATTAAATTTTTTTATTAAGGATATCAGGATCAACGGTGTAAAAGGCTTTAGACAAACCAATAAAAACTAATAGTGTATAATAAATCCTTATTAAAAGCATTTGAAATATAATTAAATCGCTCAATTACCACTTCCGTAGAATGGTTTTTTTAATTTCATACTGCTTATTGTCCACGTAGGGAGTTTAGGCATAATTTATAGCGAATGAAAATATTTTTTATATTAAATGCATTATATTCCTTATTATATTTCATTTTCAAAATGGCTTCAACCACCTCTGTAGCTTATTTAGTTCCAAAGATATACTTGTTTAAATATTTTCAATTCATAGACTTTTTATGAAATATTTTCTTAAAGTATCTCGTTAAATTTTTGGCACCCAAAAAAAAACATTTTTATCTTTTTTTTTTCTTGCATAAAAAGTTGCGTAAACTAACTTATAATAAAATTTTATTAGAAATTAAATTGTAAATCCAAATTATTTGAACAATTCATAAGAAGAATTTTTAGGAGGGTTAACGCAGACGTACCATGAAATAGACAATTAACAGTATAATATGTTTGAATATGTTTTAAATTTTTTTGTACAAAATAAATTTTCAAATGTTTTAACTTATAATACGTTAAGCATAACAAAACTTTGATGATAAATATTAACTTAAATTATTTTTATTAAAATAAATTAAATTTTTTTTTTTTTCATAAATTATCAATTGAACAACGTGGACCCAAATAAAACAGGCCGAAAACGTCAAAATACGTACAAAATAAACATAAATCTAAAATTTATTTTTACACAAACAAAAAAGATTTTAGTCAACGACTTGTTAATAATTTCAGTATTATTACAAATTCAAAAAGAGATATAACCGCTTATAGTCTACTGTTTCGACTAATTTATTGTTTTCAGCACCTACGATAATATTTTATGGATAAATTTATAGTAGTTAAAAGATCTACGATAAATTTTTATTTTTTATGGGGTTAGGGCTTTTAACTTTTTTGAAAATTTTGAAAACAATGAATGAAAAACTCGTTGAATTGTTCTATTTTATTGTGTTTGCCTTTATTTGATTGTGTACTCTCGAGTCCATAATTGAAGGGAGGGGGGGGGGTATTAACTTTTGAGAAACTTTGCCACCCACCCTAAGCTTATTAAGACCCCCATCCCGTTTATTAATTTTTACTTGTTATTAACAAAAAAATGATATCTAAAAACTAAAAAAAAAAATCAGTGAAAATCAGCTTTAAAAATTAAAAAATATATACTAGTTACTGATAAGTAATAAAACTTACAGTGTAAATTCTGACCCCCCCCCCCGGTTTATTAAATCTTGACTAAACTCCCCACCCCCACCCACACTTTTATTACCCCCCTCCCTCTTGTATTAGGAAATTGAGAGTACATAGATTAACAGATATGGAATTAACATAGATTAACAGTCATGGAAATAAACAGTCATAATAACGTAGATTAACAGTCATGGAAATACTTATACGGATTATCTTATGTATCTATTTGTCTTAAATTTTTTAAAGATGTCTTAAATCGTTTTTTCTTCAAAATAAATTATCGCACTATTAATGTACCCTAGTTTGACTATATGTCGCAAATTATTTGAACACAGAAATTTCAATTTTCAAAATTCATTCAAAACTTTGCAGACATCATATCTGTAAATTTATGCAATTTTATACGTAATTTGCCTTGGCTATTCCGTTCATAAATTAGACAAAATTGTCTAACTTACTTAACGAAGTGCACCAACGAGAAGGTAAGCCATAGGACTTTGCACTCCATCAGTGAGCTGTCATGTTGCCTAAGGTTAGCCCTCCATTTCTGGATTCTTTCCTTTACTTGATAGGCAGTTCATGTAAAAGTAATAGTATTTTTGCATAAGCTTTTTTTTTTTTTTTTTTTTAATAATAATGTGCAGTTAAGCTGCAAATAAACAACAACAAATAAACAAAATTGGTACAGATAAACATATCAGATATGATTCATACTATTTATAAAGATAAAAACCACTGAACTCAAATGCAGTAAAAACACTTTATTGGAACATAACAATAAAATAAATAAGATTAATATATACTATAACATTATTCTAAAATTACATTAAATAAAATTACCTTGTAATCCTAGCTACAAAGAATAAGATCACCTTTTTCAAAATCAATTAATAAAGGAAATGACCATACTTCATCAGGTTCGTTATCATACTTAACAAGGTATGTAGTTTGTCTACCGTTTAATTGATCAATTTAAACCACTTGCGCATGTTCCCAAGATACTTCATGAGCATCTTCTCTAATACGATGTTGTATTGAAAAACATACAAAATCAGATGGATTGTTAATAAATTTTGATAAGGAGTGCTTTTTTTGTTGCTCTATTAATTTGTTTAGTCTTACATCTTGAATTTTTTCCATTAATTTTCTTTTTTTGTTTTCAACAGCTGCATCACATATTTTATGAGGCTTTAAATTATTACTTATATTAGTTAAAGATTTATTTGGTGTTTGTTTGGTGTTAAATTTGCTTGAATAACAATAAGAAGATTTTGATATAATTCCACTGAAGACAAGTTTATTCTTTTGCTTCCTTCTACCTTTGTTTTACAAAAATGCTTTTTGTCACAATCGACATCTAAGATTATGCGATAAAAATTAAGTTGAGCAAGGAGTACTTTTGATTTCAATGGCTCTTCTATATTAGAAACTGTTTCCTCTGCTTCCTCTAATGATATCCATGTCCTTACATTTAAATTTATCAAATCATTACAAGCTGCAACCTTTTTATGTTATATTTTAATTTCTTCTCGATTTTTTTCTCTTGCTTTGCTAGAAGGTGCATAGCTTTATCTTTTTTAAGAGCTTCTTTTCCTTTTTATCATATTTGCTTTTCATTAATGTTACTATAGTTCTTGAATATTCAAGTAATTGTTTTCTTTCTTCATCTGTTTTACCAT
Organism: Hydra vulgaris; assembly: GCF_038396675.1. Classification (NCBI taxonomy): domain Eukaryota; kingdom Metazoa; phylum Cnidaria; class Hydrozoa; order Anthoathecata; family Hydridae; genus Hydra; species Hydra vulgaris. Next base: position 16,402,994 of record NC_088928.1, read on the forward strand.
TAAGCCTTCTAATGTTTGGTTCTGAGACCACATTGTCAAAGCCTGGATAGTTTGAACATTTGCATTGGGTTTTGTGCGAACCATTAAATCCAAAAAGGCAAAGTCACTTTCTGATGCTTTGTTAGTGACATTAGGGACATTAGAAGCAGCTTCAGAAACTGAGTTAGATGGATTCCAATATTTACCACCTGGTAACTGATCAGCACACTGACGTTCCGAAATAACAAGAATCGCATGGAAAATAATTTCAAGTGATTGCACAGTTAAAGAATCAAACTCATTATTTTGAGTGCATTCAAACAGTTTGGTGTAAACCACATCTTGATGAAGAAGATTAGTATCCTCAAATATTTTTCCATTAGCAAATAATAAAGAAGATGCATCCATACAAAGAGATAAAAGTATAATTTTTAAGCGAAGTAGATAGGGGTTTAAAAATAAAATACTATCAAGTGATTTGATAGTTCGCCACATTGGACCAGTAAGTAGCTTGTCAACAATACCTAATGCACAAATTTCAGCAATGAATACAAAGTTTGTGATGTCTTCTTTAATTGCTTTTAATAAATTATTAGGGTTAGGCCAAGCATTAAGAAATTCTGTTATAGCATCCTTATGATAGTATAGCGCAGCTGCATTGTAATATAAAATATTAAAACGATTTCCAATAAATGAAACGAAAAAAGATTTATCATTACGAGAAGAAAGAAAAGAATTAAACCATGATGCAACACCAGCTTCCTCACTACCCCTTGAATGAAATGCCTTACATGTCGTACGAACTAACTTTACAGTACCATATTCTTTACCACTAAAAGCAAAAACAGTTTCAAAATCATTTAGAAGAAGAATTTTTTCAAAAGAATTAAAAACCTTATCAGTTTCAGATGCAAAATTAGTGAGCAAATGAAATTTACAGAAAAAATTACTTACGTCCTTCATATTGTCTTTGACATCTGAAGAAAGCAAATGCCAGTTATAAATTGCAATAGGCAAAAGTTGTTCTCTTAATGTTTTTAACTGTGAGTTAAAAAGAGGATTAACTGAAGATAGATCAGACATTGTTGATTTAATTGATGTTATTAACTTAGCAAAATTAATTTCTTTTTCAGTGGCTGAGTTGCTAACAACGTCAAAAATGTCATCTACTATATTAGTAAAGTTTTGCAAGACAGTTGCCGCATCTTTTCCAACCACTTCTGACAAACCAAAAGATAAAGTTTTCCCACTGGTTGTAGTAATTTGAAAATTTTGATAATGCTTATGGTATTTCTGAGTACCATCACCATGCAAACAATTGCCTATATTAGAGTTTTTATTTGTCAATTTATTTTTAAGTATTGCTTCAGCAACTTGAAATTGACCTAAAATTGAAGCTTCCTGCATTAACCTACATTTTACAGCGGCTGATGGTAGCCTAGATATATTCTTTTTTGCTAGTTTGTTTTATACTACTTTTATGACTCCGTTGACACTATTCATACTCACGTTCATTAAAAGAAGTTTCATGATAGTTTCTCGAATGTCATCGCTGTATCTGCCATCTTCAAATGTTATTACTTTCTTGTCATCTAACAAAGAAACCAATTTTTGAAGTTCTTGATTCTCCTCGTTTAAAATGTTTGTCTTATTACATAACGAAACAACTTCATCCTCTGAACTTATAACATCTTTCATATTGCAGTCATTAATATAGCTGGTTTTATTTTGCAAAATAATTTTTAAATGACTCACTTTTTTTTGCAGCTTTATTTTCTTGTTTTTTAATTCAGAAATGTTTATATCGGAATTTTCAAGAACTTTTTTTTTGCAGCTTTATTTTCTTGTTTTTTAATTCAGAAATGTTTATATCGGAATTTTCAAGAACTGAAGTATTATCTTCTTTCTTTTTTTTTAATTGCGATATTTTATATTTTGTTTCATTTTTTAATGAATTCATTTCATTTTTTTTAATTTCCAGTTGAGTATTACGATATTTTATTTTTTTATTCAAATTTGTAACATTAAAGAATTTATTTTTGGACTTTAATAGTTCTAATTTGTTTTCAATAATATTGAGCTTTTCTTCTTTTTCACAATAAAGTTTTTTAACATTTTTTAGTTCACTTTCAATTAAAGAGTTTTTTGAAATAAGTATTTGCAGATTGCTTGACATATCTTCAAAATCCTTTAGATGCTTAAAATAATCCAATTCTAAATCCATCATCGATTCAAGTTTCCTTTTTAAATTTTTATTTTCTTTTTTAAGCATTTTGTTTTCACTGATAAGGATTGTTTCTTTACAAACTTCAGAACTAATAGATGTATTATTAGGAATATTTGTCACAAGTGGAATAAAGGCTTCACTTAATAACAAATCCAACTTTTTATTTTTGCGTTGTTTCTTTAATTTTCTGATATTATCAACTAATCTATTTATCTTTGTAGCTAATTGTTTTTCATAGCAGAGGAGCTGAACATTAAAATCACTGCAAAATTTACAATACAATGCAATGCATAAAGGTATCTTTTAACGTTAAATACCAATTATAAATTTCTTCATTAAACATTTTATCTAAACTATTTTTTCATAAATCAAGTCAAGAAAATATATAAATTTAAATCAATCTAAACATCATACCTAAATAGATATCCAAAAATTTAATGAACTATAAGGTTATTTATTTATCAAAACAATCATTGTTTTGATAAATAAATAACCTTATAGTTAATTAAATTTATTGATATCAATTTAGGTATGATGTTAAGATTCACTGTTACAATGAAAGTAAGTTTTAAATAATATATACAATGTTATATATAAAACTTACAGGTTAGTTAAAATAATAAAAAATTTAATGATAAATATACAGATGATTTAATTAACAACACTTTAAAACTTTTTATCTACTTATCAGTAAATAAATAGTTTTATTTATTTACTGACTACAAATTTTTACCTAAATATAAAATTAGAAACAAATTACTTCACTGAAGTAATTTGTTTCTAACTTTAAATTTAGTTTATATTTACTGAAGTCTTCAGTAAATGATTTAATAAATCTTGTTTTGAAAGTTAATAATAAATACTTATCAAAAAAGTTCAGCTAGATATATCAACCCAAATCATACTATATCAATATCAGTATTAATGTACAAAAATGTATGTATAATAATGTTCAATAAAAATAACAGATCTTTTTTTCCATATGGAAGATTGAATGGTAGAGTAACTAAGATATCCGCAGAAAGTTATCACTTATACCCCGTTCATACTGACGATAAAACACGTTTTAATTGTCGTATTTTAAACGCGTTTTACATTTTACTATTCTCATCAAATTTAAAATTGGTTTTAATTAAAACACGCAACGTTAAAAGTTGTTTTAATAAAACAACGTCGCGAGGTTGTTTTAATTGCGTTTTATTACCCTGAACTGTTTTTAAATGGCGGAGGAAAAAGCTGTTGCTGAAGAAAAAGTTAAATCTAGAAAGAGAGCTAGACATTGGGATGATGAGGAAACAAAAATACTAATTAGTAAATGGTCAGAAGATAATATCCAAGAAAAGTTGAAGTCATGCACAAGGTTTTGTTTTGTTTTTTTCAGTTAAGTTGGATCAAATTGAAATAACTTGTTAAATAAAATCAAACCACTCGTTACTAAATAGTTTAAATAAATCACAAATAGACAAGAAGTGATTACGAATTACATTAATATTGAATAAACAAGGAAATGAATGTTTATAAATTGTACTTTTTACAACAAGATATTTATTTCTCTTTGATAGTTAGCACAATATATATATATATATATATATATATATATATATATATATATATATATATATATATATATATATATATATATATATATATATATATATATATATATATATATATATATATATATATATATATATATAACTTCATATTTTTTGGATTTTAGAAAAGGAAAAATTTGGGAGGAAATTTTGCTATTCTTGCAAGCTTCTGGATATGAAGACAGAGATAAAGAGATGTGTAAAACAAGAATTCACACATTGACAAGTGCATATCGCAATTATATTGATAATAAACGAAATACAAGTGGGACTGGTCCTTCCAAAAAACCATTCTGCTTTGATGAAATTGATAAGGTTCTTAGTGACAAACCAACCACATTACCAACTTTTTTGAAAAGTTCCTCAGGCATGAATGTTATTATTGAAAAAACTGCAGAAGTGAATAATTTTAATAATTGTGTTAATGAGTTAGTAAACTGAACATATAGACATTGAAACTACTCCGTCAAGTTCTAAATCTGAAGAGTTGGTAAAAAAAGATAATAGTTTTTACTTTAAAAAATCCAAAAAGAAAAAATCAAGAAGTGAGGTAATGTTTGAACAATTAAATGCCACTGTTAATAAATTTATGACCTCTCAGGCTGATATTGATCATAAAATTTTAGAAAGTATTTTAGAAAACCACAAACAAGAAGAATCATGTGTTATATTAAAAGTTCGTCAAGTTGAAGATTTATATTTTATTGAAATAGAACTTTCATTGGCAGATTTGACACTAGAAAAACTTACTTGCACAATAAAAGAGGAATTTTCAGTTCAAGATAATGCATCTTTATTGATTACCAAGTTACCAAATGTACTTATCCGAAATGATAAGGATGTTAAACGTCTTAAAAGTGGGACTGAGATAGAGTTTTTAATTATGATTAAAAAAATGTGAAGCAATTTCTTTGTTTTGTTATTTTTTTCTCAAAATAAAATAAACCATGCCTTTTACAACATTGTTTGAAAAAAATCATTTACAACTAAACAGTTGTAAAATAATGTTTTTTTATGGAATTTCTAATAAACTCAGCTTTATTGTCAAGTTCAATGCAACTGTGGTTTAATATAGGGTTTACTAAGTCAATTTCTGTTTGTTCAATCCATTCATTTAAATACTTTTGCTTTGTCAAAGTACAGAAGTTATGTAGTATACAACATGTTGTAACAATATTGACTGTGTGTTCAACTGTTGTATCTAATCTCTTTAAAAGACATTGAAATCGACCTTTTAATCTTCCAAATCCATTCTCCACCACCACACGACATTTACTAAGAGAAACGTTAAACTTTGCTTCTTCTATACTAAGATTTCCACGATCTGAGTAAGGTTTCATAAGCCAATTTTTAAGGGGATATGCTGAATCACCAAGGACAAGAGGACCAATTTCAATATTATCAATTATTTTAGATAAGTTTGTAGGTAAAAAGGTTCTAGCCAGACACTCTTTATATAAGGGAGAATTTTTAAAAACCCTTGAATCGTGTGATTTGCCAGTCCACCCTACAAAAATATCTCTAAATAAATACTTGCTGTCTACCAATCCCTGTAAAATAATGGAGTGATATTCTTTTCTGTTTATATAGTCCTCTGAATTTTTATGAGGAGCCTTTATTCTTATGTGACATCCATCAACTGCTCCAACTACTTGTGGAAAACCATATAATTTTTCAAAACTTACTATATATCTCCATTGTTTCTTCCCTTGAGGGTAAGGAAATGTATTTCTTCATTAAGTTATCAACAAAATGTTTACAAATTCTGTGAACTATTGTACAAACAGTTGATTTTCCTAAGCCAAATAAATTGGCTATTGTTCGGTAATCTGCAGATCCACTTAAAAAGTAAAGTGTCACAGCTAACTTCATTTCTAAAGGCAAAGATTTACGAAAGTTAGTGCCTTGTATAGGCATAAAAGGTGAAACTTCCTTGCACAGATAATTAAAGGCTGCTTTAGACATTCTTATGTTTTTTATCCAATCATCTTCGTTCCAACAGTTTACCATTGTTTCGTACCAAAAGCTTTGACTGCGAGGTTTAGTCCAAATTTTTCTGTAAACCGCAAAATTATAAGCAGTAATACAGTTTATCAGTATGTGCTGCAATTGCAGTCTTCTTTTTTTCCTTGATATGTACAATAATACTCGTAACTTCGAGATCAAGTTTTTCTTTGAGAGCGCCATTTTCGAACGTTAATATAAATACTAAAGAACGTTCAATCTGAACGCAAGAAAACTGAAAACATGTTTATTATAAAACTATGTTTACATTAAAACATGTTTATTTAAAACAGAATTTAGTGTGAACTGGGTATTAGTTAAGCGCAGTGCGCTTAATAAAACGGGGGTATTTCTAAAAATCACTTTAAAGAAAACAAAAAACCCATCCAATATAAATTTTTCTTTTTAAATCAAAAAAATATGTACATAACAAATAAATAGCTGCAGAACCTATTTTCACGTGATTCCAGATGAACTATCTTAATTTACTGGTATTTACACAAAATTGAATCATTTAAAAGAGAATAACTTTTTCAGTTCAACAGAAAACTGTCGGCATCACATAAATAAATGTTCTACGTTCTTTTCTGAAAAATAATACATCAATATATATAGGTATATAATTAATTTTCATGGGTGGGTTTTTATTCTTCGACACCTACATAAAATCATTTCCTTCGTATTTTGGACGAAGTTTTTCAATATCAAACCGAAAGTTTTTTTTCCGTGATAAAAAATCACGTGACTAAACTCCCAAGTCCATGTATTGATGGTGTTCTATTGACGTCACGATGTAAACATTACTATTCCGACGCCATCTTGTAGGTCAAACTAACGCATTAGCTTAAGGAGCTTTAACGCAAGGCCAATTACTATTATCTGTTAATGTGGTTCCTATAGAAAAAGATTGTTAAAAAGTTTATTATTTTGATTAAATTTATATAGAATTTAATTCTCTTTCTCATGATGTAATTAATTTTTTTTTTGTTTAAACTAAAACTCAATATTAAATAACTTGTTTTCTAAACACTGCCAAACAAGTTAATTAACCTTAGCAACTAAGTAAATTGCAAATAATATAATCTGAAACATTCTCAAACTTAATAAATAACCAAAAAAATAAATACAACTATTTGTGTTAACATTTTAAAAACCTTATGTTATGTATTCTAAGGCATTTTATTAAATTTTTGTTTTGAATTAATTTACATGACTCATAGTACAGTAAACATAGTTTGGTTGTTTAAGTATGCTCAATAAAGTATTAAATGGTTTTAGTATTTTTAATTGCTCTGTATATAAATAATATGCTGATGTTTATTCTATTGTAGTATCTAAAAGTGTTTAATATTGTTTAACAATAATACAATACAAGCAAGCAAAACCACAAACTTAGAAGAATGTGTCATTTTAGAGGCAATCAACACTCATGCAAAAAACGTACAAAAAGTTACAGAAGATCCAAATGATTACGATTTTACTATAAACTAAAATACTACGAACTTAAAATTGTTGAAAATTTATGTTAACCTTTAGCTGACATTCCAGAATGTTTTCCATAAAACATAGACTTTATATTTACAATTCCACTCCTCACATGGTTGCTGTTCATAAGTTTTACTTTAAAGTTAAAAGTTGTGTGTTTAAAATATAGCTGCTCTTTACATCAAATTCTGCAGCGAAAAAAGTAGACGCATTTGTTTAAAGTTCGATATGAAGGTTTTGCAACAATTGGTAAGTGCGCAACTCACTGTAACAATTTTGTCTACAGTCGTTATATTGTCTGCCTCGCACATTAAAAAATCAACTGGTAAAATTTCCTTTAATATAGTGTATTTGTTTCTTGCTAATCCAATCACTCTTTCTACATTGACTCTCGAATGGGCGATTTTTCTAGTACTTTCGACATCAACAGCTGATAGCTGCTTCTTTCCTCTTGTAAAGGCTGGGATTTTAACCTCAGCACACATAAGACCAACAGAGTCGGCTATGTTAAAACCTCGATCAGCTAGCACTACATCTCCAGGGTTGAGCTTCTCAAGGAGCCCACATTGTTCGGTGATAAGTTTATCGCTAGTTCTCCCACCCCATCCCTGGGAAATGTAAGAAATAACGTCTTGTGGAACAATGCCAATCAAATATTTTACGGTGTTATGACTTTTATAGTTGCTCCATGTTTGTGCTCTGGCCATAAGATTTGAGGGTTTTTCAATAAAAATTTCAAAACAGTCTATGATGACAGCTATCTTAAGCCCAAAGTTTTGTCTAAACGATAATGGCATGGATTGTTGTAATTCTTTTCTTTCCGGCCAGAAAATCAGAGGTTTCATACGAACATATAATATGTGCAAAATATTCTTGAAAGTTTTTGACGCAACGGAATAGGAAATGTCAAACCGAAATGCTAAGTCTTGTAATGGGGTTCCAAGACGCAGCTTCATTAGCACAAGAATCACTTTTTGGAACTTAGATAGTCGCGAAAGCGCTGTTAATGAAATATATGCTGTTAATGAAATATATACAATAAAGTTGTCGTAAGAGAATTTGGACTAACACTTCGCTTAAAGCGTTACTTTATTTACTCTAAATAAGTATAAAATATTTTTGAAATTGACTGTGTAACTTTTTATAATAACAATGTAATGCTTTACAAAAGTTACGCATCACCATTTTAGTCCACTAACCTATAAAGCGCGTACCTTGCAACTTTTGAGGTTTTGGGGAGAGTGGAGGTGCCTGTCTTTTTATCTTGTGGTTGCCTTTCTGATGCAGACAACAATAAACTAGGAACCCAATCTGGGTTGGTAACATTATATAAAGCAGATGGTTTACCTATAAATAATAAATATGGCGTAAATATTAAGAACATATATATTGTACATATATAGAACTTTACAAGTAACATAATATGGCAGAATTCTATCAATTTCATACCTGAAATAAAGTGAGCAGAGCATACTTTCGAGAATTTGGTAGGTTCTTTTTGCCTATTAACTGCTGCAATCCATTCACAGCGCCTCATAGATGACAACTCTTGGGTTTTACTACCATGATGCCTAATAATAGTGGGGAAGCTATGGAAAGACATTTTGCCAGGGTCTGCTCTACTTGAGCAACCGTTGACAAAACAAGTACTTGGCATAGTTTTGCTAACAAGGATAAAATAATTTATAGTTTCTATAAAAAAAAAAACAATGTTTTTACACATGTTTTAAAACAATCTTTTTTAAATGTATAATGAAAATAAATAAAAAATATTCTATAATTAAAAAATCTTTTAATTTAAACTTTTATATAACCTATCAAATTCGAATTAGAGAAGTTGTATTTTATATAGTACACAATTCTAAAAGAAGTTGTCATGTATATTATTTTAAACGTGCTAGTCCAGCATTTTTTGTCAATTTGAGCATATTTTTAAGGTGTATTTGAAAATTGATTTCTTAAAAATCCAGATAACTTAAAACGTTCAGAATCATGTTTGTTTATAGTATCAACAAAAGGTTATGTTGTTAAGTCATTATTGAGATTAATTATTAAGTTCCAGTTGTTTGCATTCATCTTTGAATTCAATGAAATCATTAAAAATCTGCACATGTCCAACACACTTTACTTTCAGTGGTATATAGAATTGTACATAAGGCCCACAACTAACAACATCTTTAAATAAAAGAGTCACCTCTTCTGAGAAAATCATTGCACGTTTATCAATGAAATAAAAAAGATCTTCTAAACATTATTGTTTGAATGGATACATATATTCCTTGAAAATGTTTTAATACTTACAGATTTACTATAGATTTACTAATAGAAGTCATTGAAATGTTGCAACTTATTTCAAAAAAAATTTTAATTTGATTTGTGCCTTTTCCTACATATCTTAAAGCTAATGTAGATCTTCCAATGAATTTCGTCTACTATATATACTTTTATTTCCAGTAGAATTCAATGTAAAGAACGGTTAATTAAAAACACTGCTTTTAAGCAAGCTTTTAAAGTCAAAGTTTAACTTATGAACAGCACTCATGTGATAAGTTAAATAGTCAATAAAAAGTCAATGTTTTATGAAAAAATTCTTGACATGACAGCAAAAAGATACACATATATTTTCAACAACTCAAAGTTTATAATAAAATTATAATCATTTGGATCCTTTGCAACTTGTTTACGTTTTTTGCACGAGTGTTGATTGCCTCTAAAATGACACATTCTTCTAAGTTTGTAGTTTTGCTTGTTGCCAATTATTATTGTTACTAATTACTATTAAATACTTTTAACATACTACAGCTATTAAATAAGTAATTTATATACATAGCATTTTAAAATAATAATACAATTTAATAAACTTATTTAACATGCTTAAACAACCAAAATGTTTTCGCTGTTTCTTAGTTATGCTAGTTACTAATTGATAAAAATATTTATATATATAAAAAAGAATTGTATGTGTTATAATACTTAACAGAAGATCTTAAAAATGTAAAACACAAATAATTTAGTCTATTTTTGAATGGTTTGAAGTACTTTATGTTCAGTTTACTTAATTGCACATTACTTAAAACACACTTTTGAAAACAAGTTATTTAATAGAGTTTTATTTTAAGCAAAAATAAATTAATTATATCGTGAGATAGAGAATCAAATTCTACATAAATTTACTCAAAAATAACCTTTAAAAATTTATCCACTACAAGATATGTTATCTAAATAGTTGTAATTAAATACGTTATGTCAATAAACGTTCGCTTTGTTTACTTTATTTGCCTATAGAGTATGGCGGCCGCGAATTTTAACGTCACGTGATAGAATACCATCAATGTTTAACGTTAAATAATTGTAAAACGATTTTCAAAAAATATATTTTAAATTTCATCTAATAATCTCCGAGTGTTTGACCATACAAAGTTTATAACCACCTCATTTTGGTTGTAATTAAAAACTCTACCATTTATTTTGAATAAAAATAATACTATTTACAGCACGATTGCATTTATTCTATAAATGATTAACTCGGATATACTTGCATTAAGCTATAAACATTAAAAATATCAGTAACTATGATACAATGTAACCATGTTTGAGCAAGATTTTTAAAAATATTAATTTGTTTTAAAAAGATATCAATTTGTTTTAAATTTAATTAATTTGTTATTTGTTTAAAAAATATAATTTCAATGGTATTGAAAAATAAAATAAACCCATCTTGTTATTAAATTTTGCTTTACGTCGTCATACCTTTTCAAAGGAGTAGCAAAAAAAATATCAAAAATAAATACAACTTATTTGTTTAAACTTATTTTCAAAAACAAAAGTTTAAACGAATTAGTTGTATACTTTTTTTCTTTTTTTTTTTTTAAGTGTAAATAGTCTTTAATCTTTATAATTGGGAATCATTTCATCTTAATCGTCAATAGACTATTCGCCTTATAAAAATTAAAACTTCCTTACACGCTAACGTCCCCTAAAACATTCCAAAACATATGAAGCGATATTTTAACAACAATTAAATTAAAGAAATTTTTTTTTTTTTGCAAAACGCTTGTTTTTTCTTTTTTTTTAAATTAAAAAAAAATTAAATAATATCTAAATAAAAATTTAATGAAAATTTCGACAATGTCCGACCTAGAAATATTAAACATTAGGTTTTTATTTCAAACCTGAAAATCTTTAAAAATGTTTTATATTTTTGCCAAATTTCTTAATGTAAGAAACAATCCGAAAATTTTGGATTGTTTTTTACATTTAAAAGTTATCTTTTTTGAGTGCATGCAAGTGAAAGAGAGTACTGTTAAAATATTTATGATACTTTCTAAAATATTTAATTTTTAAACAGCTTTTTGTTTGTTTTTAGCTATTAAAGTTGCTATGACAAGCATCCAAGGGAGTCTATAGAAAACCTCGTCTTAATTTTAAGTTAAACATTTTAAAAAGACTTCTTGAAAGTATTCATGGAAAAAATATCTTTGAAATGACAAGTGACAATACATCGGAACAAAATCTGAAGATCAAAGTGCTCAAGAGAGTCGAGACAAAAAAAAATAATCCTAGTGGCATAAAAAATAACGTTGCGGCAAAAATTGATCCAAGTAAAATTAAGCTAAAAGTTAAAAATTTAGATAACAAATCAAAGTTGAAGCAACAAACAAACTCAAAAAATATCCTTATAAAGAAAAATAAGCATTCTGAAAAGACCCCAGAACATACAGGACATGAAGAAGCTAAAACTTTTAAAATAAAGAAAGAAAATCAATCCAATAGTTTAAACTTTAACGCAGACGAAAATATGAATAATAATAACAAAGCAAAACAATATAAAACAAGAATCAAACAAAAAATGGATCTTCATTTATCGTTAAATCTAAATGAAACAATGCAAAGTTTAAAAGATGGAGGCGGTTTTTTAGAAATCAGTTCCGGTCTCGTTCCTTTAAAACGACAGAAAAATTCTGCTTTTCATATTTCTTTTGATGAAAATTCGCCAATGAACGAATCAGGTGTTCGTATTCGTAATCAAATTTTTGGTGACAATGATGAATGGAATTTTAAAAAGACAACACCAGGTCGCTATGAGCAACTTGCTTCAGTAGAAAAAGTACCTTTATCAAAATTTACTGATTATGAGAGTTCAGGAGTGGATTTTTCGTACTCTCCAATAAACATTGATATTAAAAATGGTGATTTTGTTATAAGTTCTATTGCATCAGACGATTACAATAATAAAGAATTAAATGCATCCTCTGAAAGTAGCATGTCTTTTTTGTTTAATCAACATACAGGTTTCTTATGCAAAAATTGCTTCTCGTCAGCTTGTGTACATATTCAAAATATAACTCGTTTGTCCGAACAATTTTATAGTCAAAAGAAAAAAAAGAAAAAAAAAGATAAAATTAGTTCTAAAATAAAAAAAAGAAGAAAAAAAAGCATTAAAAAACCTAAAGAAAAAAATGATGTGCTCGAGACTCAATTAGACCGTTGCTTTGGTGAAAATAAAGTTGAAGATAACGTTTCTAATAATAATACCAACACAAACGAATCGGAAAATAAAAGCCTTGTTGAAAAACCAGAACTAGAATCTCTGCTTGTTCCTTTTCTGAAACAAGTTAATGAAAGTTATTTAAGTGAAATGAGCATAAGTGATTTTTTTTCGCTTTTAGAATTCAATAAGAGCATACTTCGTGACAGTAAACCAAAAACAACGCATATATTAAATGACGCAATTGATGACTTAAATGCATCGGACGTTGCAAATAAAAATGCTAAGACCCAAAGTTCTTTAGTTGATTTAAAAGACAATGCCAATTCAAATAACCAAATTGAAATAACAAATATAAATAATAATAATGATAAAGATGATTTAAGCAAAAATGATGAATTAAAAATTCAGCCGCAAAAAGAAAGACCTGGATCAAAAAATTCTTTTAATTACGACAGTGACTACGACGACGCAAGTTATCTAGATGCTTGCCATCTCTCAAAATCTCAAATTTCTTTCGAAGAACTAGATATATATTTAAAGTTAAAAGAGGTTGGTAAAGAAACATCTCAAAGAGAAGTTATAACACCACCAAACTTATCATCGACACCAAACGATTCTTTTTTGAAAACTAATTTTAAAAAAAGACGCGCTTCACTAAGACCACCATCTGACTTACAACCAGTTATAGAGTCTGAGGAGCAATATACTTCAAGATCATCCATTTTATCTGGGTCTTCTGTATCAAAAATATTATCGCAACGTTTTGATAAGTTTGATTTTTTAGAAGATCAAAAGAAAACACTTGTTATTAATTTAAACAACAATTCATCAACAATGGAACAAATTTATATAAACATTTTAGAAGCAAGTAACCCATCTGATTTGCGAGGTATGGTAAAGGAAAAAATTGAACAAGAGAAAATTGTTGAAACAACGCATCCAGTTTCAGAGGTACATGCATTGGATCAAGCAAAAACAAATGAAAACTCAGAAAAGCTAAACAAGATAAACGAAAGTAATTATGCACGATTGTCATTAAAGGAGCTAAAAAAACTTGCAAAAAGACATTTAAACGAGTACCCTTTAACTAACAATGAGAGCGGTAAAACACTAAATCAGGCAAAAAACGGGTTGGAATTTGGTCATAATTCAATTAATTCTCAGCGCGTGGATAGCGCACTTTCAGCAACAGCTTTTAAACCCTTTCAACCCGAACCTTCATCTTGTGAGTTTAAATCAGGCCAAAACAAAGTAAGAAAAAGATCCGTTATTGGAGAATGTACTATATTTGCTGCAATATCTTCTCCGAGTCGTTCAACTATTCAAGTTAAAGGCAATAATTTGGAAGCAAACTTAAGCTGCAATCAAACAAAACTGAAGTTTAAAAATGATGGTTCAGAAGATTACTTAGATTCACTTGCAAAAAACAACAACATTAATTGTTATGAAACTCCTAGTGAACAGTCACACATTAATACAAATAAAAGTGATAAAATTTTTTCAGAAGAGCAAAAAGATAGAAATTCGATTATAGACGATGATGACGGTTACACTCCAGATCAAGACGAACAGTTGCAACTTAAGCTACAAGAGCTACGAATGAATGCTCTAAACGAAAGTTATTTTAATGAGCAGCTATATGGTAGTGATAAAGATACACACACAGATGACGAAGAAGTTAACCAAATTAACCAAATAGGCAATCAAACTTCAATTTTTCAAAGAAAGGACTTTCCTAATTCAAATAAAGAACAAGAAACGGTATTTGTTAAATCTTTCACAGAACAAAGCACCAATACTGAATATGATAACAGTACTAAAAAAGTTTTATTAAACGCCAACCAAGATGAATTTAATAAACAAATAAACACTTTATTTTTTACCGATCCGCATTCAAACTTGTTAAAAAAAGAAAAAATCATTATACAAGACAACCAATTTGAACGCAAAAAATTTAATGTTCAAAGTTGGTTGTCACAAAACTGCATATTGGAAGATGATTCTGGAGTTGATTCTGGTCAAGAACGTACAATAAATAACTCTTATAGAGACTCGCAGCATTTTAAAATTTCTAAAACTCTTGATATGAAAAATTCCAATCCTTGTTGCTCATCACTTCCTTACAACAAAAATATTCAAGCTCAATATCCAGTTGGTTCAAACTTGGCTTATAGAAATACCAGAGACCCATTTATTGATGAAAAAAACTTAACATCTTATCGTAATCATTACACCAATACCAACCACTCTTCTTTTACAAATATTAAAAATATGCATAGCTTTTTAAAAAATAATTGTCCTACTAAAGAATCAATTCTTCATACATTTCCAATTGACTATGATTCTCATTTTTCTAACAATTTGCCATTTTACGCATATCAAACCACTGGCTCAACAAATAATATTTTTATTCCTAGACCCCCCTCAGGATCAAACAAAAGAGATTCTTACATTCAACGTCTTTCTGCAAGGTCAAGAGATAATATTACAAAGTCACCAAGTACAATTTACATTAATACTATTGACGACATTAAATCAAGTCCAAAGTCTAGAAATTTATTCTGGCAACCATTAAAACCACTTCAAACAGGGCGGTGGAGAGCATCTTTTGGTCCTTCTTGGATTTTGGAAGATGAAACATCATCTGTAAAGTTTACCAATTTTGATAAAATAACCTTTTCTAATAAATTCTTAAACGATATGAAAAGGAATCATCGCATGAGAAGAAAATTACACCATGAGCGACATCTTTTTATTCAAAAAGCAACACATTCAAACGATGAACCATTGTATTTAACAAAACCTTGTCGAACATTAAAATCACGGCGATGTCAGTATGCAGACAACTCAATCGATAATAAAAACCGATGTGTGCCTAATATATAATTTTTTCACAAAGTTCATTAGTATTTTATGTACACAACTGTTACGTTTATGTGCGATACATAATGAAGTGAGTTTTCAGTTGTCCGTTTATCTACGGGATCGAAAAAAGGACGGGGAAAATAGTCGTGTGAGCAGTGTAGTATAAAATTTATGCGCTTAAATTAAAACAGACAAATGAAAACTCGCCTTTATTTTAACGTTTAACCTAGGTTTTACAACTTAGTAAGTTGTTTATAATTACTTATCTTTTGAATATTTTGTTTTAAAATTCAAATCCAGCTATATAATACATAATAATACAATTATATTATATATTATAGAGCTATATAAAGATTTATTGACTAGATGAATTTATATTGTATTATTTATGTTAGATTTATTTATATTATATCAAATTTAAATATATTTTTAAATGCAGTAAGAATGCTTGTAAGCTTTATTTGATATGTTTTAATTTAAAACTACATTTTGAGTTTTAAACTTATTCTTTCTATAGCAAACCATATAGGGTTTATTGTAATTTCACTTTGTGAACATAACAATCTAGAAATACAAGCTATTCTAATAATAAAAACAACTGTCAGAATCAAAAACAAATACTGAGAATAAGGAAACCAATATGAAGTTTTTGATTCCTATTAGTTGTTGGTTTCGGTTATTTTATAAAAAATTACCCCTTTTTTTCTGGTCAGGAGGAAGGAGGGGAAAGGGGTTGAGGGCAATTTTAAAAGCTATATTTTAATATTTAGGTCTAGTTTAAAATAATGCAAAACGTTTTCTCAAATCTCAAAAGGAGTTGCATAAAAGAATTTTAGCGTAACTCTTGATATAGTTAAATTGTAAGTTATTCTAGGCTTTTTTTGGGGGGCAAGGGAGGGGGGGGGGGTAAAATGACTCTTGAAGTTAAAACACATTTTTACATACTAAAGATTATGTATCGATTTCACTTTTAGAGTATTGGGTACGAATGGCGTTTATGTACTTTTAATTTTTCATTAAACTTTCACAACAAAAATTTTATTATGAAAATTACAAAAAAATTACTGCTTAACTAAATCTCTTACTTGTACGTCGCATATTCGTGTGGCATACGAGTCACATGAATATGAAATCATACTTACTCATATACTAAACAATAATGTGGCGTATCAATGTTCTTATTGGTTTTTTAACTAATTTTTTAACTCATGCTGGCACGTTTTTTTCTAACGTATTTAAAAAAGTATTAAAACAAGGATTAAAATGGTTTCCAAAAATTTAAAGTTGATAAAGCTAGAAGAAAAGTTGTTTGATAAACAAGCAGGTTTCACAATACTTCCTGTCCAAATCACCATTGTGATGATGTGTGAATTTAACATGTTCGTGCGTCAATAAAGTGAGAATCAACAACCAAATACAAGCAAGGACTAACATATATTGTCACGCTGGTATTTATTCTATGTAATTTTTCCTACTTGCGAATTTATTTGAAAAAAGAACCGGTTGTCGATAATCTAGCTATTAAATTTAGATATAAAATTTATCAAAATATTTGAGTCGTTTAGGTCAATTTTAGTATTTAGTAGATTAAAGGTTTAGAAATTAGCAATTTGGGTTAAAAATTTCCCGCATATTTACCACCATATAGGGTGGTATACACCATATTATATACCACCGCATATATACCACCATAATAGTTTTTCACTCAAAATGGCGTCCTCTCAAATTGAAAAAAATGGTAAATTCTGGATGAAGACTGAGCTGAGACTTTCATTAATTGAGAGACTGTGGTTGCAAAATGAAATGAAATTTCCGAAAGACTACTCAATGGGAAGTGAAGTGAACTCAGAAATTGAAGAGAATGTTGGGAATCGCCTGGTTTTGGTTGGGCCGAAGCTAGATGGCTATTTAAAAGAAATAGATTGCAATGCTCTCCAAACTGACCAGAAGTCATTTAACAGGTCTTGTTTCATCAATTAAATTATATATTCCGTGGCAAATAATGAGGTTTATGGCAGCAATTTTTGAGAGCTATGGAGGAAGCATTGAGTTACTATCACCAAAAAATAACATGAAAAAACTTCTTATTTTAATAAAGAAACGAGATACTGCATTTCAACTGTTTAATCCATCAAGATTTAATGGAATAAATTACCTTAAAAAACGAAATTTTTCTAAAATAAAAGATCATGGTATATCAAAAACAACATTATCTTATGTTGTTGAATCAAATGTTGTTGTCAGCATAAATACCCCAATACGTATGAAATACTTTCACAATATAATTCATCTCAAAGTTTCCTTTTATATACAAAGGTATACTGCTGAAGGCTTTGTTGTTGACACTGCTGTTCAATCTCTTGTCAATAAAGAGTTCAATAATAGTATTATTGAACTATAGTGTATTGATACTATTATTGAAATAATAGTATCAAGTATTATTAATACTTGAATGGCGATTAAAAAACAGTTATTTTGCATAGCCACACAAGCTTTTAAAAGCATTATTAAGCATAGAATAAATAACAATATGAATATAGCAATTTTCTTTTTGTGTGGATACCAATGTGGATATTGAGGTAATTATATTTTTATGTGAGAGAGATTTTTTATTTTAATGACTAACAAATAAATTTTATTTTATAATAAAAAATAAATAAAATTATACTTAACTAAATCTTCAAGATATATAATCATGCATTTTTGGAATTCTTTTTCTTATAACCTGGTCGAATGTTCTTATATCAAAATATGTTTTTATTAAGATTTGTGGCTATGAAAATAACCGTTTTTCTGAAGCTCTATTTCAATTTACTCATTGTGCTTAAGTGATCCCTTCAGTGATCCCAATAAGTTCACATATTTATATATATATATATAAACTTGTTTAAAACTTCCATAGTAATTTTGAATTTTATAAAAACATCAACTCATCAGCTGAGAACCAAGAGGCCGTATGTCCACATTTTGTGTTTTTCCAGTGTATTAACAATAAATATTCAACATCCAATGAGGTATGTGTCCACTAAATCTAGTTACAAGAATAATAAAAATTTAGGGTGTATATAAATAATTAACTGGACTTTCTGGCAGAAAGTCTTTATAAACTAAAATTTAAAACTCGATTTTCTCGGAAACACAAATAATGGACATATAGCCTCTTGGTTCTCGGCTGAGGAATTCACATATACAAAAAAATAGTAAATTTTTTATTTCAAAAATAAATTAATAACTTAAACACAAGTCTTACATGGTTTTCATTTATATTTACAATAAGCCCTCTAGACCTCTTATCAAATCTTTTTTTGAACCAATAACACTTTTCTTACGAGCCTTCAGCTAATTTCTTAGCTGGTAAATAGTCAATGCTTGTGGAATAAGTTGAGTAATAACTTGATTGCATTCATTTTTTGCTGCGTGCTTATTTAAAGAATAAGCATCTGTAAATCTTTTGCTACATATTTTGCATTTTACATGTTTTATTATGAATAAAATATCTTTTGTCAGTTATTTCTTCTGGAAACAATCTAGAATTGTGACAGACTCAATGCAAACTTGACATTAAAGCTCAGATTTTAGTGAATGTGAACAGCTACAGCATTCTTTGTCTATAACAGGTTTACAAGATCAGAAATGAGATTGATACATGGATGGTATTGGAAAATGATAAGGCAAGTAAAAATTTCATACATAGCTAGACTGCATAAGTTGATAACATTTACCTCTTTCATCTTGTTTTGTAGATCTGTTGCTGCAAAATTTTAATTCTTGCTTAATAGATGAATGTTTAGATTCTTTTACTTGCATTGAAAGAATCCCATAATCAACTCCATAACCATTGAAAATTTCTTCCACATGAAATGGAACAACATAACCAATAGTCCAAACTGTACTGTTGCAGTTTAGAGGGAAAAAAAGTGTAATTAATAAAAAATATCTTTGACAAGCAGCAGTAACATTTTTAACATAATTTTCTTCAACAACATCTACTATGTTAATGATACTTCCAACATCTCGAAGTGCTGTAAATATCTGCGCTAGAACTAGTCTTATAACTTTTTCCTGTTCTGATTCTTTATTGTGTTTCAAAACGTCAATTAAGCGATAACCATATTGGGCAATTGATATTGCTTGTGCATCAATAATCCTGACAGATGGAGTCTTGAATCTTTGAAATGAATAAATATTACGATTTAATAATTTGATATAAAAATTCTAATAAAATAATCATTATGAAAAATTATTTATAATAATTTAAATTTTTTAAACTTTAAATATAACTTAATGATTATCTTCAACAAGGTAATGTTCTTCATACACTTTACCAATAAAACTTAAAATAGAATCAGAATAATGCTTAGCTGGCGCTTTTAAGATTTTACAAAACTCAACAAATCTGTTTCGTCTTGTTGTTTCAAAATATAATACATTTAGGCAATGTGTCCCAACACAACCAGGATGTATCACCAGCAGGAACAAAGGAAAATGTTACTTTTTCATTGTTTATATAAAACAGATTACCTTCAATTAACTCCATTTCCTCACTATGCTGACTCCATAGGTGTGCACATACATCATCTTTTTCACCAGCTGTTAACATATGAAGAGTAAAGTGGAATTCACGACTACGAATACAACTGCCATAGTTTAATAGTGACATTGTAGCTATAGCCATTGTTTCTTCTTTTGACTCAGGTGCACTATCATCAGAAAACTTAACAACAAAGTGATTTATGTTCTCATTAAACCACCTAAGTTTATCTTTCAATTAAATTTAGATCAGTAATCATTGTGATTAATGCTATCACTGCGTGAAACACCTCCTTTTATAAAATAAATATTTCATAATCAAGATTTTTAACAAAGTTTTCAATAGCTTTATCAGAAATATTTGATGCTTTCAATAAAATGTTATGTTCTCCATAAGATATTATACTACTTTCATTCTGTATTTTACACAACATGGTATACTTTATTAAATTAAATAATTTGTTAGAATTGCTTTTCGTAAACAAGTGTCACTTTTTAATTGAGCATCTGATATCTTACCAACAAAGTTTTCAAGAAATTTCCCTCTTTTATAAGAAAGTATGAAGTTTTCCATCTCAGTTATTGAAGCAATACTTCTCAAATAATCCCATGCACCATTGATCCATTTCTTCTACCGTGAAAATATTCAAAAACATTTTTTTTTCTTCACGACGTCTATAACAGGTTGAATTAGTTGTGTCATTAATCATTTCAAAACTTGTATAATTACTTTCACGTCGCTTCTGTACCTGACTTTTTTTACTTAGGAAATGTTTAAGATCTTCAGATTTGTCTTGATTGTCTTTTAATTCCTTTCCTAGGTTAGTTTTTAAAATACATATATTGTTTAAAGTGTGTGTGTGTATATATATATACATATATATATAGATTCATTATAAAATAATCTATAAAAATAAAATAACCTATATATGCCATAATATATCACAAATTTAACGCCTTACTTTTATAAACACTGTGTTTATTTAGAGATTTTTTTTCGACATCAACACTTTTTTCTGATGAAAGCTTTGAGCAGAGGAGGTTTTCCAAAATCATGAATGAGGTCCATGTTTATCACATGACCAAGAATGCATGTTTAATTTAGAGCAGTTTTTTTTCTTTATACACAACCTAATGATTAGTTTGTATACACATTTTTTTAAAATAAACAAATAACCAAAATATTAAAAAAAAAATCATTATCAAACATAATACATACTTAGCACTAGTCGTTCGTTGATTTGATGATTGAGCCATTCTCCAAAATTGATTTTAAAAGTACTAAAGCAAACATAATACATACTTTACACTAGTCGTTTGCTGATTTGATGATTGAGCCATTCTCCAAAATTGATTTTAAAAGTACTAAAGCAAACATAATACATACTTTGCACTAGTCGTTTGTTGATTTGGTGATTGAGCCATTCTCCAAAATTGATTTAAAAAATACTAAACTTTTAGTTATTAAATAATCTAGTTTAAACTATGAAAAGTTGAAACTTTGTTAACATTGATTTATAAAACTACTCTAAAAAAAAAAAAAGTTTATATATTTAATGACAAACCCAATAATATAAGAAAGATATGTAATTTATAGTTTTAAGTATTAAAATCTGTTCTTTTCTTCTTTGGATAGTTGAATTTAAAGAGATTTGAGGGATAAGTTTAAAAGATTTTAGGGTTTAACTATCACTATAAGAAAAATACGTGAAAGATTTTTAGGAAAACATATGCAATTATAATTTTTATTATAATGTTAATTGTAACATAATTATAATATAATTATGCTTTAATTAACATTATAATAAGATTTTTGCCAATTCAAGGGGGGATCATTTCAATTTTAAGAAAGACTAAATTATTTAAATCTTTAAAGACACTCACGCCCTCCATCCCTCATCCGCCTCATTAAACAAGTATAAACAAATAAAAATATGCTTAAAAGATATATTGCTAAACATAAGCACATTTTTTATATATTTATCATTCTAAAAATTATATTTTGCACATTCGTAGTAGATAGGCTTTCAACCATTTCTTTAAATATTTAAGGAATGACTTGTATATACTTAAAACTAGATTTTGTCTTTACAACTTTTTTATTATTTTCTAATTGCACTTTTTAACATTAAAAGCTCAACAAATACATGTTTTTTTGACACATTTTCGAAACTTTTAGCTTCTTATTAACACTTAAAAACACAAGTTGTAAACTCAAAACACGCAATTTTATAGCAATTGATGTAATAGCTTGTTTTTTAACTTTTTCGTTGAAGCAATCTCTTCAACGAATACCACTTTTGATTCCAAAATTGATACAGCACAATTTTAAAGTAAAAATTACGCTTAAAAACACTTATTATTATGTGTTTTTTAAGGAAATGTTTTTTTTTATATCTTTTCTAAAAACCTTCTAAAAATTCCATAACAAAATACGTTATATTTATGCATAATTAATGTTTTAGAGTATACTTGTTTTTACTAAATTCAGGCAAATTTTTGCGGAAAATACGTTCTTTTGGACTATAATGTGAGAGATTTTTAACTCAAATTTACCAGCGTGTGTCCGTTTAACACTTTTCACATTATTATGTATATTTACAATTATTTTAGAGCACTTTTTTGTCTAAATATTCTTTACTTGTATTGCCGTAGTTTTTGTTTCCATATTACCTTTATTGCCAAGTTTAACTTTAAATCTGAAAAACTTGTTTAGCTTTTAATTATAACGAGAATTTTTAAAACATTAGTTTTAAAAAATGTCTTTACAATAACAATTTAAAAAATGCTTTTTTTGGAAAAAAAGTCAGATTTAGTTCATTTAATAAAAGGTAGACAATCAAAATCAGTGTAAGTTGGCATTGCTGCTAATAGTTACTAAACCTTTTATGAATAGTTTCTTAAAAAGCTCCGTGCGTCAGTTGTGCAACAAATAATTTAAGTTGAAAATGCCGCCCGGCGGCAAAGTAACTTTCTGCCGAAAGGCCGACCTTTTAAGGAGGCGGAAGCTGTTAGCGGTAGCCTCCCATTCAATTTTTAGCGGTAAAACGTTCTTTCTTCCGCCTCCAATTGCTTCTGCCCTTCTATTGACAGCCGCTCAATTGCTTTAAAGCAATTAAAATTTAATTGCTTTTCTAGTTAATATTTAATGTAAATATTAACTAGAAAGAATTGTTAAATATTTGACACCAAGTTTCATTTTAGATGATTATTTACAAAAGTTTTAAGTATTTAAAAAAGTTCTAATTTTTTTTTTAAACTAATAAATTAAGTAGAATAAATTAGTAGTTTTATTATTCAAATCAAAAGTTAAAAGTTGGCTATTTTACTTCTATGCCATTGGAGAACAAATCTTTTTGACAGAAAAAAAAAAAAAAAATTATAATAAGTAATAAAATTGACTGATTTTGGTCAAAGTTTTTTAGAACAAGTCGACATGCTAAAATTTTATTTCTATTTTATCATTTGCCATAACTTTAAATACTTATTTTTATTAATTGGATATTGTAAAAGTTATTAAAAAATATCTGCTAATGTTTATTAAAAATGTGCGACCACGCTGTATTACGTTGTACATAGTTTTGCCAAATTACAACAAAAATAAATAAAATTTATAAACTTTAAATATATATACTTTCATAAATATTATTTATATTTTACTCCATACTTTTAAAACGTTTAAAAATATAGACCCATCTACTTTTAGACGTTTTAAAGTCTTAAGCGATTAAAAGTTTAAAACGTTTAAAAGTTAAAAATATATTCGATAGTCCTAGAAAAACAACCGCTCTGACAAAATTATAATTTTTTTTTCAAAATTTTTTTAAATAGTCAATAAATCATATAAAACAAAACTTTAAAGTCAAATATTTGTACTCAGTTTAATTGCTCGTTAACTTAAAGCTTAATTGCTTAATTGCTTAATTGCTCGTTAACTTAAAGTCAAACGTGCAATTACACAGGTCAACAAAAAAAAAATTTTTTTCTGGTGCCGAGCAAACAATTTGTTTTTTGTATAGCATTTCTCATTTTGATTTCAAATATGCAACTCTTTTTTTACCATCACGTCAAGTTGTAAAGATATTTAGGTTCAAATCTTAAGTATTTTGGGTAAAGTCCCTAATTGTCGAAAAAAAAGTTATTCAAAAGTATGTCAACCTGGGTCTCAAAAGAAGCGTATTTTCATAGAGATTTTAGAAAACCTTGACAATAATTTAATGACAAAAAAATTATGTGAAAAAATGCTAAAGACTTTTGAAAAAATTTCAACAGAATGTTATTCAGCAAAAATACACAAAATACTTATTTTTATTACAAATAAATAACATTTTAAAAATCTCTATGAAAATACGCTTCTTTTGAGACCCAGGTTGACATACTTTTGAATAACTTTTTTTTCGACAATATTAGGGACTTTACCCTAAATACTTAAGATTTGAACCTAAATATCTTTACAACTTGACGTGATGATAAAAAAAGAGTTGCATATTTGAAATCAAAATGAGAAATGGTATACAAAAAACAAATTGTTTGCTCGGCACCAGAAAAAATTTTTTTTTTTGTTGACCTGTGTTATTTTTCATTACATCCGCCGGCGGGAGGCTAATATTTCCGCGTCCAATTTGGTGGCTGCAGAAAGCTGGGAGGCAGAAGCTATTGGAGGCGGCCTCCAAATGGTTTTGCCTCTAAAAGTTTTTCTGGAGGCGTCCACCATGGGCTTCCGCCTCTCTATTGGCGTCGGCCTCCAAAACATTTTGCCTCCAAAAAAAAAACTCTGACTGCGGCCGCCATTAGAAAGGCAGAAGCCACTGGAGGCGGAATAAAGAAAAATTTGCCGCTAAAAATTAATTGACAGGCAGCCGCCGTCTGCTGCGTTATAAAAGTGGAGACGAGAATATTTACGCCGTTTATCAACACTGCTTAAATTTGCAGGTCTAGAACTAATTTTACATTAATTGACTTTTTTCAATCCAAAAGAGTGAATTAAAGCATAAAATACTGCTTTGAGTTTTATATTTTTTTACTACCTAACATATATATTTTAGTTTTTAAAATTAAATACTGCAATTCAATTTACTGTTTTAGACCCCATTTAAAATTCTAGCGCTACAAAAAATTTCATAAAAAAAATTCACTCGGGACGAGAAGCAATCAAAAAGTACCAATCAAAAATATCGTATAGATTTGAATTACCACAACAACAATATAACGACGACGATAATGAATATTAGCGATGTAAAAATGAGTATAGAATAAATTTAGATTATTATATAAGTATTAAATTAGCATATAAATATATATGAGTATCAATATCGAGTATCAATTAGTATCAATATCGAGTTAATATATAAGATGATTTATTACTCTTTATGATTTATTACTCTTTGAGCATTGGATTATCGATGAACATTAGTATGGTTCTAAATAACGGTTATAACTAACTAATAAATTGACTTTTTATGACATTAAATATCAATTATCTGTAGTAAATTTCACGATGTAAAGAAAATAAAAGTTTATTTTATAGTAAATTGTATAAAAAAAAATTCATCTTCTCCTGAAAAATATTGCTTTCACTTGTTGTTTTTTTTATAGCTTTTTATCAATGTTGGGAATTAATAAATCTTTTGTACCCCACAAAAATGTTACACACACACTATATATATATATATATATATATATATATATATATATATATATATATATATATATATATATATATATATATATATATATATATATATATACATATATATATATATATATATATATATATATATATATATATATATTTATATATATATATATATATATATATATATATATATATATATATATATATATATATATATATATATATATATATACTTATATACTGTCAGATAGGGTAATATGCCCACTGTGGGGTAATATGGCCAGTTTAGCATATCAGTTTTTTCTAAAATCTGCTAAAGTTTTTTAAGAAGTAGTGTCCCACTCTACACACTTTTTATAGCACAATGTTAGCCTGGCATTTTAATGTTGTTACAAAAAATTAAAATAATAATACTCTTGTTGTTGAATGTTTTTTGCATGTCATTTTTTAATGTCTTTTCAGATTTTAAAAGTGTTAACTATTGCCAAGCAAATACTTAAAGGGCAATTTGGCCAAAATTTTAACCAGATCTTTATGAGCTACTTAGGTAAGTGCATTTTAAAGCTCAAAGCATTTGCCCTAAGGTAAGTGGGGTAAATGGGTTATTTTGAAAATTGAGGTAATGTGGCTACTTATTGATTTGCTTGATAAATTTGTCAATTTTTTTTTAAAATCAGTTGCAATATGCAATGCACATACAAGCCAAAGAAATAATGCACATGCAAACCAAAGGAACTACCCCATAGAGCAAGTGGATAAGGCTATAAAGGTCAGTGCTCCTGGTATTTCAATTAAAAGGGTCTCTGAGACCAACAAAGTTTCAAGATCAACTCTTAGAAAATATCTATGTGTTAAGGCCAAATATAGGCAGATACCTTGTTGAACTGCTATTTCTGCTGAGTAAGAGCTTGTCATTACTCAAAATTGAGCAATGGCAAAGCACTTCATCACCAATATGAAAAACTTTGGGATTTGGCTGTGTTAAAACAATTCATCAAATGTATCCTTCACAAACGAAAGTAAACTTCTCTTGGCAAGATTAGACTTCCTGAATTTTTGAAAAGGCACCACAGCCTAACCTTTACAGAGAATAAGTCAGCATATTTTGAAGAGTTGTGCAGTGGTAGGTGAAGAGCAGCTTGTTGTTTATTTTCAACAATCTGAACAACTTAACCAAGGGCATTATTCTTCTAATGAAATGAACTATGATAAGACTAATCTCAGCAAAAACCCTGGCTCCAAGAAAATGATTTACAGAAAGGCCACAAGGCATCTAGATACCATTATAAAGATTAAAATGCCTTTGCAATTTGTTAGAAATTTTCGTATTTTTTTGTATTTGTATTTTGAACTTTGTTTTAAAAATCTAGTTTTTGGATTTGAAACATACTTCCTTTCATTTCATAAACATGTATTGCAATGTTTTGTTGTTTAAATTAGGTTTTATTGTTAAGTATACACTATGTTTTGATTTTTTTTAAATGATTTTCATAAATTGACTTTAATTAAAGTTTTAAAGCCACATAGCTGATTTTCTCATATAATATGTGTCTTGTATAAACAAGTTTTGAATAAAGTTTACAAATTTATAGCTCTTATCAATTTTTTTGTATTTTATTTGATAATCAAATTTTGTGATTTGCGACTTTCATAAATTTTTTAAACATGTTTTGCAACGTTTTGTTGTTTAAATTAAGTTTTACTGTTAAGTGGCCAAAATCACCCCATTTTTAAATTTTTCAAAAATTATTTTCATTACAAGTTGTGGTTAAAGTAATATAGCTACATGGCTGATTTTCACATATAATGTGCATCTTGTAGGAATAATTCTTGAATAAAATCTACTAGTTTATATTTTGTATTTAGCAAATTATTAAAAGAAAATGAACAGTCAAAATGTGGGCATATTACCCCATCTGACGGTATGTGTGTGTGTGTGTATATATATATATATACATATATATATATATATATTTATTTATATATGAATATATATATATATATATATATATATATATATAT
This sequence comes from Hydra vulgaris, assembly GCF_038396675.1. Classification (NCBI taxonomy): domain Eukaryota; kingdom Metazoa; phylum Cnidaria; class Hydrozoa; order Anthoathecata; family Hydridae; genus Hydra; species Hydra vulgaris. Next base: position 16,430,827 of record NC_088928.1, read on the forward strand.
ATATATATGTATATATATATATATATATATATATATATATATATATATATATATATATATATATATATATATATATATATGTATATATACATATATATATATATACATATATATATATATATGTATATATACATATATATATACATATATATATATATATATATGTATATATATATATATATATATATATATATATATATATATGTATATACATATATATACATATATATATACATATATATATATATATATATATATATATATATATATATATATATATATATATATATATATATATAAATTATATCAGTGTATTCTACAAATAGAGTGCTTAATGTTCTTAAAGAACAGAGCAATAATAAATTAGTAAAAACACTTATCTATCTTTTATCTTCGACATAATATTCCCCATCAGTAGGTTCATCAGGAAGTCTCTTGATGAACCTACTGATTGTGAAACATTATGTTGAAGATAAAAGATAGATAAGTGTTTTTACTAATATATATATATATATATATATATATATATATATATATATATATATATATATATATATATATATATATATATATATATATATATATATATATATATATATATATATATATATATATATATATATATATATATATATATATATATATATAAGACAAAGAATAATGAAAGAAAAGATTGCTGACCTAGCCCAAATCCTCAGTTGGTATAACAGCAGCAGGCTTTAACATATCTAATCTATGTACTGAAGCCCCCGGCAGCAAGCTATTTTAGTATGAAATATCAGATTGCTTATCTAAGCATGCATTAAGGTATATTATATATATATATATATATATATATATATATATACATATATATATATATATATATATATATATATATATATATATATATATATATTCACAGAAATATCAATGTTTTATCTACCAAATACTTTTGCTTTTGCTGTTTTCTAGTTTTGCCATTGTTGCTCATTTTTGTAATATTATTTATAATTTAAATTAAACACTTTTGTTTTTGAGTATTAGAGTAGTAATTTCTAAATAGCACTTTATACTTTAATTTTATATTATGTTAGGTTGTTACATTATAATTGTTTATTGTTCTGCTTTTTATTTAATTCAATTTTTTTAATATATATATTTTAAATAGGATAATCCTGCAGTTAAGCAACATAAATTAATCTAGCACCGTTTGTAGAGAATTTAAATGCATTTTTAAATATTTATTATAAATATTATTGTAAATATTTTTTTAAATTTTAATAATTATTATTGTAATATATAAATTATTATTAATAGTAATTATTATATATTTTTTTATTAAAATGGCATTTACACACTTCACTGTTTTTTAATAAATAAGAAAATTATTTTATGTCACTTAACTGCAGGATTACCTTAAATAGTAATATTAATATAAAGATTTATATTAATATTACTATTTAAGGTAATCCTGCAGTTAAGCAACCTAAAAGAATGGAGATGTGGAGAACGAGTGTACTAGCCTCGAATAAGTCTACAACCACTAATATTTGAATGTTTCATTTTGATTGCTATTTTGAATTTTTATTATTTTGATTTAAAAAAATGTTAAAACAAGTTTATATTTACATATTCCCACGTTGTTTTTTAAATTTTGAGATATAGTTAATAATGACAGTAAAATCTGACAATAAAAATGGCTGCTGCTCTTTAAATCCAAAATGGTTCTGCACGTTTGAAGGACTTTTTAAATTACTAGAATTCGTAAGTGTTATAAATTTTTTATAATATTTTTCATTAACAAATAAGTTATTATAAGTTTTTAATTATATTTTTCATTAATAAATATATTACAAATTTTTTTTAATATATCAGGGCAAGGGTAAACAATGTTCCAGTTTTTACATAGGAGTACAGTGCTTAACTAAGTAAAATTAAGATTTTTAATGCATTTTCTAATGTAAAAATCAGGACAATGACAATCTTAATCAGGGCTCAAACTAAACCAGGGCATAAAAAAGGATCACTCGTTCTTTGAACAAGAAAAAATATTTTTTACCCCTCATCATATTTGCTTTGGCAGAGAGTATGTCAGATTATGAGTATGTCAGTGGAACTACTGTAAAAGTTGTTTATAACTTCCATATTACAGTTAACATAGTTGAAAGTGTATTGATAATGATTTTCAGTGTAAGGAACATGTCAGAAAGGATTTATCCCTTCCCATATTTTTTCTGCTTAGGGAAGGAGTGAAACTGTTATAAAAATATACTATTTCACAAATTACTTTTTTATTACTTATTTAGAATAAGTAAAAAAATAATAAAAATAGTCTTTTAAAGTTGTTTTCTAAGTATAACAAACTTCATACCATGAAAAACTTTTTTTATACATCTGATTTATTTGCATGAAAATATTTATAAAAATTAACTGCAAAAAGAGAATTAATCAAAGTAATGATGTTTTCTTTTTAAAGCATTTATTTTGATAAAAGGCCAGCACTTTCTGACAATCCAGCTTCAGTAAGATAAGGGCTATTGTTTTTAATAAATTAACAACTTTTAACAAGCTCTGGTATGATTGCATTATTTTCATTTTTTGACAAAATGTATCAAGAAAGATTTTTAAATTTTAATCTTTCTCCTTCAATTACAGAAGGTTGTCATTGATGGACAACATTCTTCTTGGTTTTTAGTGACCTCATGGTTCCATTTAATTGTTTCTTATCTGCATTAATGATCTTCCTGACCATTACAAATTTTAAAAGTAAACTAGCTTTATTTGCTGATGGCACAACTTTTTAAAAAATAAGTCTTGAAAAACCAGTTTTTGTTACTGGAAAATATATTTATGAGAAAAATAAGAAGTTTTGAATGACTATCTCATGGACCACCATAGGATTAAGCTAAAAATTTTAGAAAATGCATTCCTCAGTATCTGAGGTGGTCTGTTTTTAAGCTCTGTTTTTAATAATAAAATTTCAGATCTTCTCATATTTTGTGTGTGTGTGTGTGTGTGTGTGTGTGTGTGTGTGTGTTTGTGTGTGTGTGTGTGTGTGTGTGTGTGTGTGTGTGTGTGTGTGTGCATGTGTGATAAAAAACTTTAGACTTAATTTAAAAAAATAGATATTGTAGCCTTTTTTTTAAAATATATATATTTAATCTATTAATAGCTGCCTTGTAAATAAACCAAAAAAATCATTAACAAATTTTAAAAAATTGAATTATGCTCAATATCCAAAACTAGCAGTTGTAGAAGTATTTTTTTATTACTTATTAATTTTTAGTTAACCATACTCAAAATAACTGTTAGTTAACGGTACTCAAAAAGTTAAAATTGGTAACACATATTCCATGAACCAAAATGTAAAATATGGAGCACCACAAGGTACAGACATGGGTCAAAAACTCTTTAATATCTATATGAGACCACCCCTATACAAATATCTGAACATAATCAATGTTAAAACTTTTGGATACTCAGATGATCATCAAACTCTAAAAGCATTCCTTCCTTTATCTCAATATAATGCACTAGTCCTTGAATACACATCTAAATGGATGGGTGAATCCAATCAAAAATAAAAATAATAATTATGGCACCACCTAACATTCAAAAAGATATTATTTTTATTAAAGGTACTTTTATTAACAAGGAATGCATTAGATTTGTTGACTCAGCAAAAAGTTTAGGGGTGATACTTGACAATAAATTATCTTTAAAAACACAAATAAATAAGATTGCTAAAAACTGCTACAATATATTGAGCAAAATATCTAAAGTAAAACAATTCTTATCGCACAAAGATTTGTGTACCATATTATGTTAACTAATATTTGCACAGCTAGATTATTGCAACTCTCTCTACTTTGGAATTGAAAAATCACTATTAAAAAAACTGCAGTCTGTTCAAAATTGTGCAGCAAAACTGGTATTTAAAACTAGAATAAAAAATCATGTAAACAACCAGGAATTCAACAAATTGCACTGGCTGAAAATTAGAAAAAATATATATTTCAAGGTCCTTTTAATAATGCACAAATCTATTATACTGGAAGCACCAACATCATTATACAATTTAATTCACTACTCAATGTCAGAAAGAACGCTGAAATTAAAGGAAACAAAATGCAGCAATCATTTTGGTAATCGAGCATTATCCCACTATGGTCCTAAACTTTAAAATATACTTCCAAATAATATCCGTGACAAAAAAAAAAAATGATGATAATGTTAATGATAATGTTAAATTAATGATAATGATAATGTTAAATTAATATCTCTTGAACATTAATATCAATTTTTATTTTTAATCTTTCAAATTTTTTTATTTTTTTATTACTTATATAATAATTTGTTGCACAGCTGAGCAAGTGTTTTATCCTCTATTCTGGCAAAACACACTAGCTGTGGGTAAACATATGTATTTACTTATTTTAATATTATATATTTCATTAAGTTATAATGAAGTCCTAAAAATTGTTACCACATCAAGAAAAATGTTATTTAAAAAAAAAACATTATTTAAGCTTGAATTACTAGCCAATCTGTAGAATTTTTTTCAAATATTTTAACAATATTATTTCCTGTTAATTTAACAATGTTATTTTCCCTGTTAATCTGCAACATCAATCTAATATATACAATGGTTGAAATAATTTATTAGTAATAAAAATGAATGAGACATGATACAGGCCTTGTTATGAGATTTTGTTGCGTAACGGAAAAGCGTAACACAAATAAATGTACTCAATAAAGATGTTTACATCATAAAAAGTTTAATTACATCAGTTGCAAATTTTAAAGTACCCAATGTAATTAAATTTAGAACCACATTAAAAATTGTTGTAAATTCTTTATGAAATATCTTTAAAGTAAACAATATTGTTATAAAAAAAAGTTGTAAATAAAATTTAAAATGTAAAGCGTTTTAACATTTTTAAAAGAATTTTAATTGAATTTAATAAAATAAATTTATATTTAGTTGTATTTAATAATAAATTTAATAAAATAGATTAAAAAAAAAATGAAAAATAGAAATAGAAAATAGAAAATAGTTTATTTACCATCTGTTTTTTTATCTAATAAAAAAATATTCCACAAATATTTTTTACAACAATTAATTACAGCTTAATGTTTTCAGCTCAAACTGTTCTAAAAGACTGTTTAAATAAACTAATTGAAAAAAGCTTTTGCGTAATGTAAATTGCGAAAAGCATACATGATATTGTAAATACGTACGTAAAATTCAAATAACGTAATGCTTTTTAACAAGGCCTAATGACATGAATGAATGACACAATAAACTGAGTTTTATATTGTAGTTTTCTCTGTTTGGCTAGCACTTTCTTGCTCAAACCAACAAAGTTTTATGTATGAATTATTTTATTTAGAATTTAAATAAGATATTTCTTTCGCCTTTTTTATTTTATTTATCTTATTTAGAGTTTAAATAAAATTTTGTAAATAAAATAAAATTAAAATTGCTGTTTAATCTTATTTATTTATTTAGAATTTATGTTGTTGGGTTGTTTTTTTTGTCGTTTTTATTTTAATTATTTTAAATAAAATATTTGATTTGATGTTTTTATTTTAAATATTATGTTTAATATTTGTACAAAACTTTTTATTTTTATTTTTTTTTATTTTGTTTTTTTAAATAATTGATCTAAAATTTTAATAAAATGTTTGTTTTGAAGTAAAATTTTGTCATTTGTTTTTGCTCAAAGAGTTATAATATAGCTGGAGTGAGAATGAAGTAAAATTTTGTCAAACAGTTGTTAAAAATTTATCCAGTTAACTTTTTTCGAAAGTAATCCACTTTGATTACAACTCTCTTTTTGCTGTTTTTATTTTTATTTAAATAGCAAATAAAGATGAGTTTTAAAATCATGTTTGTTAGCCTAAAAATGACCATCCATCTAGCGCTTTTTTGTGTACCTGCATTAAGTTTGAGAAGACTGATATTGTATTGTAAATTGTCTAAGATAACACTGGCACTTATTCAATCTTGGTCTGGGTGACATATGATCGCACACTATTCCTGACCACATGTATAATATATTTTTTCAATGACTTGTCTACGGTCTAATAACTTTTTTTACATATTTTCAAGCATTTCAAAAAAGCATGGAATTATATAAATTAAACTTCGATCATTTCTAATGAAATGTGTTTTATTTTTTTACAGTTTTGGTTTTATTCTCTATTTCGATATTATTCGGTAAAGTCCCTTTTCGACCTTTTTTAGTTTGGCTGTTTTTGATACTATTTCTACTACCCTTTTTTTCTTTTTTTATGTATTTTTTTACAAATTGCTTTTTTTGTGATAAAACATTTCTGTGTATTTTTTGATATAAATGTTAATTGTTTAGAACAAGTTTTAAAAATTATACCACCTTTACAAGTATAAACAATGAGTTTGTTTTCAATGAACTTTTTAAAAAATTATTAAAGATAAAAATTCAAGAATTAAAAAAAAGTTAGATTAGAAAAATAATTGCACATAAGGAGAAACTTATGTTAAATCTCGTTTAAAAAAAATTTATTTTGTATTGCAGTTATTATTTATAATTTTTACCTGATGTTTAGTTACCACACAAGTTCCCTCCATAAACATAATACCACACAAGTTCCCTCCATAATAAATTTAGAAAAATTAAATGATGCTCTGGTAATTGAAGGATCCCCTAAAATAGCTATTTTATTCCTTGCACAGAGCTTACACCATGTTTTAGTAACTAATATTAGTAACCAAACTTCTTCCTTCCTTGATGCAACCAATAAATGTTTCTTTCCCCCATGAAAGAAAAGTTTTTAAGTTCTTGGATATTGATTTATTCACTTTTAGTTTTTTTGCCTCAGATGCTATGCTTAAAAACTCTTTAAGTGCCAAGACAATTTGTGTTCATACTTAAAAAAATGTTTAAAAAAAATGTTTGGGCTGAATTTTTTTGATTAAAACTAAATAATGAATGCACACCCTTAATTTTAAAACTCATGTTTTAGTCGAAGCTTGCCGTCTTTATTTTTTTTTGGTTTTCGGAGTCTGTATAATGTTAGCCGCAATCTGCAGACTTAATAATTTATTCCATGGGTGTTTAATTCATAACAGTTTCGGTATATGATGTCATCGTATAAATTTTTTTCTTTCAAGATATCGTTTTTTTTTTTTTTGCTACAATTACCAAATCATGTTAATTGTATAACTTTTTACTAAATCCCAAAAAAAAGTTTGTCATGCAATTAAAATGTGAATTTTAAAATTAATGGTGTGCATTCATTATTTAGTTTTAATCAAAAAAATTCAGCCAAATTTTTTTTTAAAACACTTTCTTTAATATGAAAGCAACTTGAGGATCCCTTTAAGTTTTTATTTCTTATATATAAATTTTTTCTTCTCTTTTAAAAACAAATTTAAAAAAACAACGACGCACAAAACATTATCAGGGACAGTTCCGCTTCCTCTTTATAGAGGAAGTGGAACTTCATATTTTTTCTATTTAAGCTTAACCATTAAAGTTAAGTTGAATGAAGAATTGTTTAAAATCTTTTTTCTTAAGCTTAATTTACTTAACAAAAGATGAGGTCATTTAAAAAAGACTTTTGGAAACCTGTTAGAAAAAATAAATCACTTATGAAAAATATTATATATAACACTTTTTGATCACTAAAATGAAACGCATTTATTTATTAAAGAACCATTGGAGGTAAGTTGTTCTTTATATAAAAGTATATTGTCTAATATTATAAAACATTAAAGGGTTAGGGTTAGGGTAAGAATAAAATTTTGAAGTTATTTTTACAAACATAACTAAAAAATATTTTTTATATTACTTTTTGATGATTAAAATAAAATGTGTCTAAAAAACTGTTAGAAGTTAGTTGAACCTTATAAAAGCATATCACTTAATATTATAAGAACATTAAAAGATCAAAGTTTCAAAGTAATTAATTCCAAATATAACATAATTGAAAAAATTGTTTTTTGAGTAACATTCAAGAGGTCTTTATAATCTGATATTTTTATTGGAAAGTCTGGTGTTACTCGCAAAAAGTAGAATCCTGAACCAGTTTTGAGTAATCAAACTTTTTTACAACAACAATTGATAACTCTAAGAGATTCTAAAAAGTAATTAAAAAGTAAAACTTTAAACAAGCTTCAATTTAACTTTCAAATAAATGATGAAGTCAATTTTATTTTAAATACTTGAAATTTTAATTTTGTGCCAGCAAAATATTTCATCATATAGTCTCAATTTTTTTCAATAAACTCTGTTAGATTAATGTGTATAAAAAAAATTAAGAAAAAAAAATTGTCATACTTTTTGGTAACTGATGCTTCGCATCAGAGTTTAACTTTTATAGATTTTTTTCTGGGAATTCCAGAAATTCACTATAACTCCTTTAAAGCTTCCAAAAATTTCTGAGTGTTTTTTGCTATTAATTTGTGAAAAAATTAAAAATTTGTTCACAAATCAATAGCAAAAAACACTTGCAAATTTTTGGAAAAGTTAAAGGAAATTCCCAGAAAAGATTTAAAATTTTTTTTGCTCAAGCTCACTTTAATGACATCACTTTTGAATAAAGATCTCTAATTAACTAATTTTTTTTCTTTCTAAAATTTGATTTGTAGCACTTTTTTAAATCTAGTTTTTAAGATCAAGCTCTTTTAAATTGCAAAAAATTCTAATTTGATAACAAAAATATAAACTTTAGCCCACCATTATGAAAAAAAGTCAACAGTCAGATTTTTAGTGTTTAGTTTTTCTTTAAATGGGTTCCCAAGTGCCGAGACAAGTTATGTTTATTTTGTAAATAAACATTAGAAAATAAGTTTTTAGTTTATTAAAGTTGCCAAAACTATTCATTTATTGAGATATTAATAAAAAACATTTGTTGTTTTGCCATTATACTTCCAGTTGAGAGGTTAATATTAACTCCATGAATCTGCATAGTTTTTTCCAATGTAAAAATATCTGGTTTGAATAATAAATGTACTTACCACAGAGATTTTTTAAATGACTTACACAATAAGATTAGATTTTGGTTTTCCCTTCTTAATTTTCCCCATTAGATTGGGTTTTCCCTATTTATAAAAATACGTGCTACATTAAACATTTTAGTTTATCTTGGGACTTATAACAAAATAAAAATTGTAAATAGACAAAGATTACTGCTTTTCTACTTTGTTTTATTTTTATTTCCATTAAAATATTTCGTTTTCAATTACCGTGAAATCAAATGTATTTTCACTATTTCTTACAAAATCCAAAAAAATATATATTTTTGGTTCTAAGATTTTATTAGAAGAACATGTTTTTCAGTATAATTTTTAAATTTATATATCTTATATTTATAGCACTAATATTAGTTTTGTTTTTAAAATAAAATAAATATAAATTAGACTTCTAAACCGTTTACTTTTTGATCGTGTTATTTTTATTTGGCTATTATACTTTTTATAAAAGGTTTTATATAAAGGTATTCTTCTACTTAAAAATTAATTGCAAAAAGAAAAAAAAACATAACGTTTATAACTCAAGTTTAAGTTATTTGAAAGAACTTTTTTGTATCGAGGTCATTTATTAACTACAAAAGTGCATTAATCAGACCAGTATTTGAAAAAAAATCATCAAGCTGGAACTTAATTTTGAGGAAAAAAAATGGCATTAAAAATTATAATATATTAAAAAATATATAATTGTAATAATACATAATTATATAAGTTTTTTTGCTTATATTGTGATAAATAATTTGTTCTTGAAAGTTTAACATGAAGCTTATTTTTTATGGATTATTTATGATATGAACACAACTTGTCTTGGCACTTGGGGATTTCTTTAAGTATACTTACTAAAAAATTGAAAATCAACTTCTTTAAAAGCTAGTAGCTGTTAAGAACCATGAAAAAAAAACCTTTTTGATTGAAAAATGAAATTTAATGTAAAATAACCTACTGTTTAAATAAATAGTATTTTTTAAGAACCACTGTAGATAATAATCTGAATATATGTGTCAAGTCAAAACTATATAAAAACTGGACACCTGCTAACTAGGGTTACCATTTTTTATGTAGGAAAACACTGTGAAAAACCTATTAAAATCATGATTTTGACTATGTTTTCCTATGTAAACACCAAACATCTAGTAACCCTATTTTTATACATACATAGGTACAAAAATACTTAAGGATTACATTTATACAAAAAAAAAATAATTTTCTTGTATACATTTTTTGCTTTTACAAAGTTTTATTCTGAAATAATAAGTTAAAAATCTCTACCTCCCAAACCTTTTCTGAAACAGAGTTCTGGCTCAGAACCTAGAGGTCAAAGTCACTGCTCAAAGATACTTCTGAACTACCTACATAAAGATCTTTTTTTAAATTTCTTGGTAAATCTTCTTGTTCTTGTTCCATTTTATATCAATATGTAAAAATATAGATGACTTGCGAATGTTTACATTCTCGTTTTGAAAAAAACATACTTGTAGGCAAAAAAACAACAAATAATTGGAAATTTTCCAGCAAAAAACATTAAGATGTTTGTATGTTTTGTTAGGAAATTTATTCATTTATTGATTTTTTAGCAAGAATTAAATTATTTCAATTAATCTGGATTTAAAATTTATAAAGTTTCTTTTGGAAAATCAGCTTTTAAAAGGAGAAGATGTAGAGTTTTACAACGTTTCTTACAACTTCAAATCAATATGTTTCACCTTGAGCTATAAATACCTTGGTATCGATCTAGACCCGACACTAAACATGAGTAGTTATTTTAACAGTTTATAAAAAGCCGTTTATACCCGTTTTAACCTACTGTGGAAATCTTTGCTTCAATCTACATTATTATTTACAGATTAAAAATCTAAATACTTATTAAAGGAGGGTATTAGTTTTAATTTGTCGATTGTCTGGTCTAAAAAATTTTTCATCACCTTTTTGTACTGTACTGAATTCATTTTGTTCTAAAACAAGTTAAAGTTTTTAAAATTACCTAATTATTTTACTATGCTATAATTTCTAAAACTAGGTCTTTATCGTTTGTTGCTAACTTTCCTACCATTTTCTGTTGATTTGTTACTACCTCTTGTTACAATTGGTAATATCTAACCACTGCACCTCAGATGATAAATTACTAATACTTAAAACTATTTAATTGTTGTTTTTAAAAAGCATTTTTATTGTTGTTGTTTTAAGAAATCAATCTGAATATAAAATTTGTAGAAGTTTTTAATAGCAATCAAAGTTTACAAAAATGATTAAAAAATTATATACATAAAAGTTTTTAATAGCAATCAAAGTTTACAAAAATGATTAAAAAACTTTTGTTTTTACAATATAAAAAAAATGTAACTAATTATTTAAGTAATTACATTTTTTATGTAACTAATTATTTCAATCAAAAAAAAGACAACAATTTTTTAAAGATATAAAAGAAATGCAAAAAACACTTATAAAGTGTATTTATATTATGAACTTATGAATGTATACTTCTAAAGTTTTAATGTTTTCTGCTTACAAGTATGAGCGCGCCTGTTGTTTACAAAAAAATGTGATGTTGCATGGAAATTCATCTATAGTTTTTTCTCTACAAAAAAAAATTTTTTTTCAATATTTTTTACTAATCCCAGTGTATGGGGTGTGCAACAATTGTAGTATAAATTTAATTTTTTCTAGCTCTACATCACCTTTCACAACTTTAGAACAACCTTGTAAAAAAAAATTTATAGCATATTATATGTTTCTATATGGCCAGTTTGTCTTGCAACAGTTGTGGATTAAGGAACCATTGCTCAACTTGGCATAAGATGATCCAATATTGGCCCTCTAGAAATAAGTTTTTTTAACTAAAATGGCTTTTCAGGTTCAAAGTATAAAAAAAACATGCTTTTACAATCCAGTAATCAAAGAAAAAATTTCAAATGATGAGTCATGAATGGCTTTGAAATTTTCCAGGTTTGCTTTTCTGATTAATGCAGACTGACCTACCAAAATTGCATCAAAATTTAATGTAGTTTATGTTGAACCTTAGAATAAAATGGCTTAAATACTACCATAGCTGCAGTTTAAATAGGCTTGAATTGTTTCTTGTTTATTTAAGATCTAGAGATCTTTATTTATCAAGTTTTTTTTTTTTGCGTACATTAGCATTTTGGATTTCTTTTCTCTTTTTATGATTTTCACCTCTTAAATCTTTTTTTTAAACCCAACTTAGTGACAAACAAATCTTTTTCTTCTTTTCTTCTTTTTCTAGTAGGATGAGTTGAATGGTAACATAATAAATGGTTAAATAAACATGATCAAAATTTTAAAAGAACTGCAAAATTTATGAGTGATCTGAGAACAACAATGACTGAGACATATTTTAGCAAGTGTTTAATTTTTCACTTGCTTTGAGTGTTTATTAAATTGCTTTCAAAAAAAAAAAGTGTTTGTTTTTTTAATGTAATTTTTTTCACAGGTTTTTTAAATAATTTAATTTACGCATGAACTTGGATTTTCTCTTTTTTTATTTGATTTTGGTGGTTACAATAAAATGTTTGCACTGCAGTTCAGTTTAAGTCTTTTAAATAATGTCTTCAGAGGCTTTTGACAAAATAAAAAATGTATTAATTGGAACAGATTTTTTTTTTAAATTAGCAATCATGAAGTAAAAATTTTTTTGCAAAAAACAAATACTGCATTAAAAATAAAGAAATTTTAATATCTCGATAAATAGTTTGTATTGGCAAGTTCAATTAACTCAACATATTTTCTAAGATTTATTTAAAATATGAACACAGCTTGTCTTTGCACCATTTGAAAGTCACAAAAAGATTACTTCTTCCTAGTTTTTGGTATCCAAGTGTTCTAAAAATATAAAAAAGTATATGCTAATGTGAAAAAAATTAAAGCTAATGTGAAAAAAATTAAAGCTTTTTTAGGTTAGAGGAACAATCAATTTTTAAACCTGGAATCCTTAGGTATAATGATGGCAAGGACTTTAGAACTCCAAGCTTGAAAAAAAATTCCAAGTCATTAGATCTCTTGAGTTTTTTCTTATAAAAGCTCATAAGTCAACCAACATGTTTGGAGCTTTTGGACATAAGAGACCTATGAAAAAATAGAGATATAAAGCAGGAGTCCTTTTGGGACTCTGCATCCCTGCTTTGCACTTAGGGTACCCTTAGGAATTAAATGTTTATTTTTTTTTTTTTTTATATTCATTGTTCTTTTGTATATTAGAATACAGGTTGTTTAACTTAGATTAACAGTTTCATAGTTTAATTTTTTTTTAAGAAAACCCGCATGTCTTTGTAAATATTTTCCAATAAAAAAGATCTATTGACAATATTGATAAAATTTATTGATAGGAAAATATTTATCTAGTTTGGAGTGATTTCACCCAATTTTTTACCTCTGGCATATTGGCTGATAGTAATATTAAACATTGGTAGGGAAAATACTGTTTTCCTAAGTTGAGGAATTATAATAAAAAATGCAAATAAAATTTTTTAAAGTTCCACACCCCAGCTTAACATTAAGCCTTTGGCCAGCATTTTTTTGTGTGCTTGTGATAAATTACAAACAGAGATGTCTGTATATTTTATTAGGAGATTCTACCATGCATACGCCATAAGTTGAACAAAACAAGTGTTTATTTTAAACACTGTAAAAAACATTGAAATGGTTAAACAAAGTAATGTTATCAAGATATTTTATATATTTGTATTTCAGTTTGCAGTGTTGTTATCATGGGTGATATGTAGAAGCATCTCTAATGAAGTAAAAGATTTACATGTCACTTCAAGATTTGTCTATTTTCTTTTGGTTGGAATTATTTGCTGGATCTTTATTGGGGTGATTATTATCCTATATTTTAGTGGTTGTTTTGAATATCATGTTAATAAAAAGATAGAAAGATTGTATGGATGGGTAAGTTTCTTTTTTACTACTAAGTTTTTAAATTAAATTATAAATAATATGTTTTAAACAAATTTATTTAATAATATGAAAAAATTGTTGCTGAATAACAATTAACAATTATTTATACTTATCACTTATTGCCCTTAAAAAAAAATTTAAGTTAGTATGTTTAGTATATTTTACTAAGTTGTTCATCTGTACTTAAGACAGATGGTATACCGTTTCAGCATATGGTCAGCATATAGTTTGCTGCTCAAATGTTGTACATTTATTTGATGGCAAGGCACTCAAACTATTTGATTATTCTTAAATTACCTTGCTAAAGTTAGTTAAGAAATCATGTATTTTTATTTTATGTTTTTTCAATCTAATTTATCCAAACTTTTAAGTTATTAGTGTTAAATCTTGCTGTTAGTAAAGTATGGTAATGAGTAGCCTGAGGTGTTATTTATGTTGAATATTGCTATATCTTGCTTGTATTTGATTGTGGCCCAAGCAGATACATGTTATGAAAACTGTTAAGGTACAAAAGTGCAGCAATAGTTGTTCAATCGTTAGAAGCAATATGGTCATCACTTGGATCTCCTTCTGAAGTTCTCCTAGTTCTCTAAGTCATTCAGACCACAGATTATGCAAACAATGACATCAGAAAGAGAAATAAAACTTACATCAAACAGGTCAAACAGGTTGATCCATTGCTTGACATTCGTATCACTCCAGCTTCTGTATTTAAAGTGATTTCCTGCTCAGACTCTTTTACAGCTTGTGGCCCGGACAACATACCTGTTATAGTCTTGCAGAAGTGTTGGAGCTGTCGTCTATACTTTCAAAACTATTCAACAAGTGTTTATCAGAATCTTGTTTTCCAGCCTGCTGGAAAGCGGCATCTGTTATCCCTATTTTCAAAAATTCTGGAGAGTGATCTGATTCGTATAATTACCGTCCCATTAGTCTTCTTCCTATCATAAGCAAGGTTTATGAATCTTTAGTTAACAAACACTTAATCTTGAATCTTGAATCTAATAACTTACTTTCTGATCATCGATATGGATTTCCATCTTCTCATTCTACAGCTGATTTGCTAACAGTAATAACCGATAGGTTTTATCGTGCATTAGATAAAGGTGGAGAGGTTAAGGCAATTGCTCTTGCCATTTCTAAAGCTTTTGATAAAGTTTGACATGCTGGTCTTCTCCATAGGCTTTCTTTTTACGGCGTATCTGGTAATATCTTTAAGATTATTGAATCCTTCTTTTCCAATCGTAGTATAAAAGTTGTCCTCGGTGGACAGCACTCTTCTTCTTATTCTGTAACTTCAGAGGTTCCTCAAGGTTCTATTCTTGGCCCTATACTCTTTTTAATTTACATTAATGATCTTCCAGATATTCTCACATCTAAGGTGGCATTATTTGCTGATGATACTACCATTTGTTCTTGTCGTAATAAGAAGTTAACACTCTCTGATTGCTTGGAGGGGGCATTTGAGCTTGAAAAGGATCTCACTTCTGCTACAGTATGGGGCTCACAGTGGCTGGTGAACTTCAATTCAGATAAAACTCAATTTTTTTCAGCCAACCTTTATCGCAATAATTTAGATCTTATGAACGGTAATGTACTCGATGAGTCATCCACTCTTCATCTTCTTGGATTAACTCTTCCAATCTTTCTTGGAAACCATATATCAAATCTGTTGCAAAATTAGCATGTGCTAAGGTTGTATCTCTTTATCGAGCTCGACACTTTCTTACTTCAGATTCTATTCTCTATCTCTATAAATCTCAAATCCGGCCTTGTATGGAATAATGTTGCCATATCTGGGGCAGATCTTCTAGTGATGTCTTTTCTCTTTTAGACACGGTGCAAAAACGCATTGTAAACATAGTTGGACCTACTCTTGCAGCCAACCTCCAACCATTATCACATCATTGTAATGTTGCTTCTCTTTCTCTTTTCCACAAATACTTTAATGGGCACTGCACTAAAGAGCTAGCGTCTCTTGTGCCATCTATTAAAATTCATTCTCGTGTTACTCATCATTCAATTAAGTCTCATCCTTTTTCTGTGACTGTTCCTTGAGCTCCAAAAACTCTTATTCATCTAGTTTTTTTCCTCGAATATCAGTTCTTTGGAATTTGCTTCCTTCATCTTGCTTTTCTGATTCATATAATTTGCAATCCTTTAAGCTGTCTGTCAATCGTTATCTTGCTCTACAATCTTCATCTTTTCTCTTCCAGTAACTTCCAACTCTAATTAGTGGTTGCTTGCAGCCTTGTTGGAAGCGAAGATGTTTAAAAAATATATATATATATCGAGCTGTTAAACAACCATTGAGTAATAAAACTGTTAAAAGAGTTTATCGGATGCAATGGGCGAATTAAATGATCGCAAATTTCAATATTTGTAAAAATTTCTGGTCTTCAAATTCTCCGTTTTATCATTCTGATTATAAGTGGTAAACACTGTTTTTATGAAAAGGTGAATTTGTAATTAATTTGTAAATTTCTAATTTGAATTAACCAGTTAATTCAAGTATTATATATAAACTATAGTTAAAGTATTAGTCACTAAAGTTTTATAAAATAAGCGGGGTAAAATAAGCGGGGTAATCTACAAATTGCAACCAATTGCAAATTTTACTTAAGCTAATTGCACATTGTACAAAACATTAAAATCCGATTTTTGTTAGGGGAAAACTTTGAAGAATTATTAACTTTAAAATTCTAATGTTTAAAATTAAGCATTAGTTAATTGATAATAAAAACAACAATAAAAAAGATATGATTTAAAATATATTAGAATTTTTTACTTTTATTTTAAAATAATTTTTGTATGCTTTTAAACACCTCTGTCTTTAATTTTTTACAAATATCTGCGCTAGAGTTACGAGAATTGTAACGAGTTACAAGGATTTAATTGTATTTGATATTGAATGAGATATTAAAGGATTTCGTTTATCTAAAATATTTGATCACCGTTAGATTCCAGGCTGTTGTGATTTGCGGTTGTTTAATTTCTAAAATTAGATTGTACTGTATGCTTTATTTTTATTATTTAAAGAACAACTATTGAATTTTGTGACAAAAACAGAGTTTATGGTTTTTAAAAAACTAAAATTTAAAGACCAAAAGCGCCTCCAGATATTGCAAATTCAAAAGAAGAAATGTTATTAAAAACTGAATGACTTTTAAATGCGTTAAACAACAAATAATGTCTCAGGAAAATTGGAAAAGAGAGTTTAAAATTGTGAATAGGATGAAAACATCAGAGAGGTCAAGAAATTTTTTCTGTATATATGGTTATTTTTTTTTTTAAAGTTAAAATGTTTTTTTATATATCTATATAGTTATTATTTTTTTAAATTTCACATAATTTTCACTTCTTTTAATATAGTTGATATAGTTTTAAAAAAAAAAGTTTTTTTTTTGACATTATTATAGATAAATGTTTATAGGTCTTGTGCAAAAAATGGCTTTTATAAGCTAATTTTTAAAACTTAGTACCATTTTATTGTAAAGAACATATTTAGGAGGTCAAAATAAAAAATTTTAAATTATAAATATAAATTTAAATTTTAAATTTTTTTAAGAACCATCCTAATGCAAAACTTTTATATATTAGGTTTTTTTTTTCTTTAAAATGTTTGAATTTTTGGTGTGAGGGATCTCTCATCATGTTTTTTCATAAAACTTGCTAATTTTTCTAACTATTGATGGGTGTGGTCGAAGTTTGTTTCATTTATTAACACAAAAATTATGGTACATTAACATTAAGTTAGACAAAGCTTTTTTTAAGGCAAATTTTTTTTTTATTTAACTCGCCTTTCATTCTGTAGAGATTCAATTCTGTAGATTTTTAACTAGTTAAGAATTTCGCAAATAAAACTCAAAATAAAATTTCATTTTAAGTATTATTTATAATACTTAAGATGCAAATACGTACAACAAAGCGAGAAAATTTTCTAGTGTTTTTTACTTAGCATAGATTTGTTAAAAGGTTTTTTCCTTGATTAAAATTTAGCCATGGTGAATCACTAGTTGTTAAGTATAACCATCTCATAATAATAAATACGATTTTTAGTTTAAGTTAGATCTAATTATTTATTTTTTAGATTCAGTTCAATCATTTATTATTTAAGGTTTAGTTATAACCAAATGACCCTGCACATTGTTTATTATGTAATTATTATGTGTGATCTTGTATTATTAGTAAAAAATGTAGAGGGAGGTAAAGATTTGGTTCTTGGTATCTTCTGACTTTATTTATGTACTTTCAACTAGTAAACTTCACTCTGTTACTTTTTTTTGCTCTTTAACACTTTTCTTTTTATGGGCACTTTTTTCTTTAGATAAAATTGGCTTACTTTTTATCTAACTACCAGTTTTGTGATTTTAGTTGACTTTAATACTTATCATGCTAAGTTTTTGGCTATTTACTTTGAAGGTAGCTCTTTAAAGTACCCTGAGGGTGTAAACTAAAACAGGCAGTACTTATGTAATAACATTTATTAAGGCATAATTTTTTTTAAATATTTATCCCTTTCCCTTTTTGTTTTGTCTTCTTGACTTTTGCTTTGTCTCATTGATGAGTTTCTTGACTGTCAGAGTTTTTTGTGTAAACTCAGCTCCAAATCAGATGGCCATAGTGAAATGAATGAAATTTTTTTTGTAGCGGATAATCTAATAATTGATAATAATCACAAATGAAGTAATTGAGCTGCTAATTAAGTTAGAAAAATTATGATAATTTTCGCTAAATTAAAAACTAATAAACTAAAAATGACAACTGCCATGACAATATGACAACATATTTATCATTTTTTATGGTGATTTATGGTGCAAATTTATGTTTAAAAATGTTGTTTAGAAAAACTCTTTATTCAGTTGCAAAACAATGTGGAGTATCTTATTATCAATGTTTAAAAGGTTTGCTAAGTTAAAAAATAGCATTGAAAAGGCGCTTGTTGACAATATTGGTGAATTAACATTAATGTTAAAATATTGAATACTGGTGAGTTAATAAAAATGGTAAACAATGAATGTGAATAAATAAAAATTCGGATTATTTAGCTCATTTTTACCTATAATTAACCATAATTTTTCTTTTTTCTTTTTGTACATTTTTGTCTTGACTGCATTTTTATAGGATTATTCAAAATTCTATTTAAATTGTACCAGTTTTCCAAGAGATCAACAGGAATGCAAATTTCCTATTTCCATCTTCATAAATGATGGAGGTAGGAATTTTGTGTATCCGTTACTTTTTTACCAGTCCCAGTATTCAGTA